>NC_134579.1:127326281-127498781 GCF_037038515.1 Microtus pennsylvanicus | reverse complement strand
AACTTGACTAATACCTGTCTGCAGTAACAGGCACAGAAGTGCTGACTCTAAGATCAAGGTGTCTTGATATCCTACATCAGAATCTACTCAACCTTGTGTGGCTGGCAGCCAGTTCCAATAGAATGCCTAACCCAGCACATGAGGGTCCAGTATGAAGTTTTCTGGTTCCCCATGACAGCAAGAAAGGGAGGATGTGTGCCTTGTAAGGATGTCTGATCCAGGTATGTGTGCTCTGTCCTCTCTAGCATGGGTCTTCCATTCACTCTGGTACTTTCAGGGAGCCTCACAGCAGTGTGTGTCCTTACTTCCCTCAGGACGCCCTTAGACCTGGTTTTCAAGAGCCCCAGAAAGTTGGTGGCTGGGTCTTTGCCATGTGATAGACTGAGAGTTTGGGAATAGTGGGCTGTGTATGTGGCCCTGTTCAAATGTGAGTGTTTCTGGAAGTGGCTGTGAGGCATGTAGCTTCCAGTCGTCCAGAGCCCTGTGCACACAGTGGGGTATGGTGCAGGGGACAGGATGTTTGGGCTTTTTTTTTTTTGGTTGTTTGGAAATGATCTTGCTGACAGTCTCATCTTGACTCATAGATGCAAATGAAGACACAGAGGAGACAATGCCTTACTATGATTCCTGAATGATCACAACAGAGCTGAGAGCCCCATGCTCAAATCGTCCATATCAGACCCACAGGAAGCACCCCGAAGATGAATGAAATGAGAACCATTCTGAGGGTGATGAGACTTCCACCAATTAGCTGGTGACCTGTCTTCAGTGAAAGAATTCAAGGGCTGCTCTTAGCATGAAGAAATTAAAATGGGTATTTATCCAGCTCTTACTGTGTGCCCAGATGGGTCTCAGGTTAATATCAACAGGTTTTCTTATGGTCCCCACATTCAGTGATAAAGGAAATGTGTTTACTTCACGGATGGGCAGTGAACTTGGAGGTCACTGGAGGTCAGTCAGGTAGGGGTGTGGATTTGAGCCTAGATGTGTCTGGGGACTCCTGCATCTTCTCTCTACAGAACTCCTCCAAAGCTGTGCTACACTGGATAGATTTTGTGTGTGTGTGTGTGTGTGTGTGTGTGTGTGTGTGTGTGCTGGTCAGAGGGAATAAACACAGCACCCACCATTTCCTCAGCCTCAACTGTGCGTCCAGTCTGGGGCTGCTGATGAATGCTCACTGTCAGCCCAATTATACCTAGGAGGCCAAGTCAGCATGAAGACCCGTCCTGCGAGCCTGCTGTTCATCTCTACGGGTCTTAGAGGGGACTCCCTGAGCATGCTTGGCTTTCTCCCAGACAGGAAGAGTCTTTGCTGCCCCATCTTGCTCTGTGGTGTGTGGGTGGCAGGACAGTGAGGCAGCCTGCAAGCGGTACAGTCTCTGCCCTCCGTAGCACAAGGAGGGCGTCAAAAACCCAATCATAAGTCCAGACATGAACTACTCACGAGAGCCCTGACGCTGACAGTGGCCCTCGACTGATTATCAAGAACTCAGTCACTCCGCTGGACGACCCAGGTGCTGCTCCCATTTTAAAGAAGGGCAAGTCTAGGCTTGGATGTAAGATTGCTGAAGAGGGCTAGAGAGATGACTCAGGGATTTAAAGCCAAGAGCGCTTGCTGCTCCTCCAGCACCCCTGTCAAGCGGCTCACAACCTCCTATAACTCCAGCTCCTCCTCTGGCCTCCACAGGTATTTACACACAAATGCATGCATGCAGGTAGGCAGGCATGCATGCACACATACGGTAGGAGATGGGGCGGATTTGAACCTGGGCCCCTGAGCTCCACTAAAGTGTTTTTGTTTTCTTGGCATTGCCTCTGGATTGGCTTGAGACTTGAGAGCTTTGCTTCAGTCTTAAACTCTGCTAAGCATGAGGCCGACAGCATGTGTACGGGGGCATGCACATAGGCAGGATGCGTGCACTCCATGTCTTGCTCTAGCATGGTGGGAATGCATGCTCAGAGACCAGGCCACTTCTCCCACCAGGCTGCAGACACGGGAGGAGAGGCTTCTTCCCCTGGCTCCCAGGAACCTCTCAGGTGAGGGCAGTGTCAGCCAGCATTCAATGTTCTCATGGGACCTCTCTCCCTGTGGCCCATGTACAGGTTTGAAATCATCTATGATACTGTGGCCATGGACACTCAAGGCCTTGGGTGACCCAGAGGGGACAGGAGACCATGGGTTCAGTCTGCAGTTCAATGTAAAATGGTTCCATTTATCTGTTGGGGTTCCCATGGGGCTGGTTTTCTTCTGCTGAGAAGGAGGTTCTAGCTTGGTGGCTGTGTGCCCAGGGCAGGCTGCTCACCCTCTCTAGGCCTTCGTCTCCTTATCTCTACGGAGAGTCAGGACCACTGGATCAGCTCTTGCTGTTTGCCCACCCCTGACAAGCAGGCAGCTCAGCCTGGGGAGTCCTCCCTGCCCAGTAACTCAGGACTCAGGGTCCCCTGCAGAGAGGTGGACAGCATTGTGGCCTCCGAGCTACCCTTCCTCTGGCAACCATCTGCCATGAACTCTCCACCTGTGGCCTGCAGCATCTAGCCCGGCTCAGACTGCCGGCATACCTCACTGACTATCAGCCTGACTAGAGGTGACTCTGAAACAAAGCTCTGGGTGCCTCCATTCCTCCAGTCCCCAAGTCCATTGTCAGTCAGTGGCCATTTTGTCAAACCATTGACCAAGCATTAGCCAAACGCCCTGTGAACACATGGCTGCTGCGCCCAGTCACAACTATAGTGTTGGTGTCTTTGAAGAACAACCGTCCTTGTGAGGTGAGACCCAGACATCAGGGGTCCGGTGGGCAGAAAGGTCATGTGGGTGCTGTAGAGGTCGAACCCCAGTCAGGGGCCCATGCTCTGAGCCCATAGTGGGAGCTGGGGGATTTGGCCTTGGATAGTGCTGGGTGGACATTCATCACGAAGGCACAAGTGTGGAGAGAGAGGCTTTCAGAACCTTTAGGAGGTGGTTGTGCTGGGAATGGGGGGAGGGTGCCCGGGGCCCGGAGCATTGAGATTCCGGTCCCGCCCAGGGCTTCTGGGCTGCAGCTCGCTGTGCGATCTGTTCCAGCATTTGACTTTCAACCATGACAAAACTGTGGGCAAATTAATTGTTCTCCAGGATATTAGGCATCAGAGTCCATTAATCCTCTCTGAGCCAGACGCCGGCTGAATACTAATCGCTGGGTTCCCGGCTTCTGTGGGTGTCTTCCTGTCACCAGGCCTGCAGACCCTGGTTTTCCCAGACTCCCTCTGCACGTGGGTGCCAGGGGCCTTTCACCCCCTCTGCCACCTGCTGCCTTTGCTTCCCTTTCATGCCAAGGACAGGGTGGGGATAGGTGGGCCCAGCTTGAGCCCTCTCCCACCCCACCTGGGCATCTTCTCCCGGGAAGCAATGGGACCCTGAGCAAGATTGTTTTATGCAAATTCCAATATCTGTATGCAGGCAGAGCCTCGAGGATGAGCGGAGAAATAATTACCAAATTATGCATGTTGCGTTGCTGTTCCTGAATCTGAAGGCCTTAAAGGGAAAAAGAAAAAACAAAACAACAAACAGGGTGGTGTGTGTGTGTGTACAAAACAGAAACAGAAGGAAGCCTGGGGCCCAGGTCACCCGGGCAGCACTGCGGAGCCGGTGGGAGAGTGTTGCTGTGTGAGTTACTTCCCTCCCCTTCTCTAGACCTGCTTTTTTGAGACAGGGTCATTCTTGCTAAGCAACTCAGGCTGGCCTTGAACTTGCAGTCCCCCTGCTTCCGCTTCCCTGGTGGTGGGATTACAGATGTGCACCACCACGTCCAGCCACGCCTCTCCTCACAGCCACTGTTTGGCTGCACAGGTTAGACGGTCTTCCAGCACATGCAGGAAGATCTCCTTGGCCCAGATAGGGCTAAGGGAAGAAAGGCAGGTAGATCTTCACTCTTTCCTAGGGGCAGGTGGGAGTTTCTTGGAGGAAGTGGCCCCCTAAGCAGAGGCCTGAAGACGGAGGGAGAGGTGGTAGGGAGAGTCTTTAGCCTCAGGGTGTCCCTTCTTCAGGTCTACCTGTCAGTCCCTGTGAAGCTGCAAGTGGTACAGGACAAGGATGCCATTCTCCAGGGAAGCAGGGATTTAAATCCTGGCTTTCTTTACAGGGTAGGTGAGTGCCCCAGGTGATGCCCAGTCTCCATTGAGCACCTGCCAGGGACACCCCACCCTAGTTGGCTGGAATCTTTACGCAGTGCCTACTGCTGCCCACTCAGAAGCCCCCAAAGGTGACTTTTCCTGAGTCCCCAGCTTGGGTTTTCCCCAAGAATCCTCAGTGATGCTGGGTCCCACCTTCCCAGGCCAGGGGCATTAGCAGGAGCTGGCCTTGAGGTCCCCAGACACTGGTTTCCAAAAGGGATGAGATAAATATGTACAGCGGGAGGGGAGTGTGTCTCGCTGCTGCTGGCGGGAAATTAAATAATGTTCATTTCTGCTGCTGTGAGCCGGAACAAGGCTGGCCGGCGGGGCGGGCTGGAGGTGGCCGGATTGGCAGCTCGTGGCAAGGCCCTAAATCAAAGGAGCCGATGAAATCTCTAATGGCGGAGTGCGGCTGGCACTGGTGTAGAAATGAAGTTCCCCTCTTGAAAGGCTTATTCCTGCTTCACCGCCAAGAACATTAAGCCCAGAGGAGTGGTGGCTGTGGCCAGGCTGGACACAGGCCAGGAGCCAGCTGGGCCCAGGAGACTCTTGGCCTTTCCCCAGCTGCGGCCCGGCTGCTCTCATGGTTTGAGCCCAAGGACGCGACCTGCCCTGATTTGGGTAGGTTTGTGTTGGAGAATACAAAGGGGAACATCCACTCCTGGCAGGTTTACAACCCTCAATTGCCCAGGTGGGTGAACAAGACTCAGAGAGGCTGCCAGCACTACCCAAGTTCACACAGCAGGTGCCTGGGGGCCCCTGGTAAGTATCCTCGAAGGTGCAGGCTTTTGTATCAGCTTGGATACTGGACTCCATGGCTCTAAAACACAAAACCAACCAACCAACCAACCAAAACCACTAAGTCACTCTCAGAAGATTTGAGCCCCTTCCTCCCTTCCTTCTTCTCTCTCTCCCCCTCCATTTGTCCCTGTTTCCCTCCTCCACTCCCCTTTTCCTTCCATCCTTCCCTACAAACTTTCAATCATCTACCTATCTACTCTTCCAGCCACCCATGCATTCATCTCTATATCCATCCATACACACACACACAAAACATCCACCCACCCACCTACCCACCCATCCATCCATCCATCATCCATCCATCCATCCATCATCCATCCATCCATCCATCCACCCACCCACCCACCCACCCATCCATCCATCCATCATCCATCCATCCATCCATCCATCCATCCATCCATCCACTAGCCCTTGGCATACAGCCGTTGCTCTGTAATATCGAATTTCCCGTGATTAGACCCTCCCCTGTTCTGCTGGGCACTGTGGATGCTGGAAAGGCTGGTCCAGCAGCTTTGTGAAAGAAGTTATGGTCTGGAAGGGCTTAGAGAAATAGTGAATGGGTCTTCACAGAAGCAAGTAGGCTCATACAAGGGAGAGGCAGGTCTATTTTTGTAAGCAAAGCTCCCGCTAGGGCCTTAGAGGACCTTCCTGCAGTGGTGTAAGTCTGGCCCCACCTCAGCAGAGAGGCATGTCTGCTCCTTTGGGGCAGGAGGGATGCTTTGTTGAGTCAGGGTGGGGCAGTAAGCATCTCTGAGGGCTGGGCTTGCAACAGATCAAGATGCTAGGAAGGGACAAGATAGCAGAAGGGCCCAGGGTCATACCGCAGTGCTGCAGATGGCCAGCAGCCCAGGTGACCCAAGGGGTGGAGCCAAGAGGGACCCAAGCTTTGCCATCTGTTGCTGGACTCACTCACAGAACTCACTTATGTCAGCTGGGAGCTGGTCCAGCAGAGAACCCCTGCGGCTCAGCAGGTTTCCCAAAGCCTCAGGAAGGAGGGGCTGAGCCTGGGCTCAGAAATAGTAAGATGCTAGAAACCTACCCCAGGCTGCCCATAGGGAGGGGGCAGTAAGGTGGACACAGGGCCAGTGTCCCTCAGTCCCCTCAGTGTCCCCCTGGTTTTTTTCACAGTCTGTTGTCTCTGGTTCCATTTCAGAGTCCACTCCAGAAGGAGTACCCCCTTTGTATAAATCCCAAAGCCCCTTTGTGATTCTAATTTTTTTCTTCTTTTAGAATTCCAAATCTTTTGAAATGAAAATTGGTGCCCAAGGTTGGAGAGGTTTACTCCCAGCTCATCTGAAAACCATTATGGGCTGTGGTCTGAAGTTAAGTTCACAGATGCAGATGCAACCGGACCCCATTCCCTTTCTATGCCCAGGAACCCGGGAAAACTGTGTCCAGCTGCCAGCCACAGCTGCATCTACATGGTGGGAACATTTGCAGCCGGATTGCAGGAGGAGCGAACCCAGGGCCTGGGACCCCAGAGCCAGAGAAGGGAAGCAGGCAGGGGTACGTGCTAGAGAAGGGGGAACTCAAGAGATGAAGAAGGGCAGACAGGAAGGGGAAAGCAGGAGGAAGTGAGGGAAAAGTTAGACAAAGGGAGGGAGGGAAAGAGAGTCTGAAATGAAAGTACAATTTAAAATGGAAAGAGTCAGGCAGGGAAGGGTGAAGACAAAGGAAAGGATTCGAGATTCCTTTCCAATGCCTCTGCTGGAATTGTTGCAGACCATGCTGGGACCCTCAGCAGGCTTCGGCTCTGCCCTGGCCTCAATTTCCCTACTTGTGCAGTTTGCATGCTCCAAACACCACCACCCCACCACCACCACCACCCCACCACCACCACTACCACCACCACCACCACCACAACTCACCACCACTACCACCCCACCACACCACCACCACCACCACACCACCACCCACCACTACCACCATTACCACCACCCCACTATCACCACCCCACCACCACCACCCACCACCACTGCCACCACCCACCATCCCCACCACCTCACCCAGGCCTCACTGGTGAAGTCTGGAGCCTAGGGCAACCAGACAGAAGAGCATGTACACTTTGGCCTGGATGAGATTCTTTCTTGGGCTGTGGGACTGTTTCTCAGCGGCGCCAGGGCTCCGTCAGTACTTAAAGTTCAACTTCCACAGCAGCCAGTTCCAAGGCCAACAAGACTGTTCGAGGCCCATCTCCCTGCATGTCACACACCCACCTCACCTCAGGTTCCTCCCCACTGCTGTTCCAGAACCCTCGGCTTTTTGTCCTGCTGTAGAGACTCAACTCCATGGCCGTCTGCAGCCTGTCCTCCCGGCAAACAGCTTCCCAGGCTCAAGGAAGAGTGGCCAGGCCCTTTGGACCTCAGCATCCTACCTAGGAATATCCCAATACACACAAAGGACAGTGGGTGGAAGGAAACACATATCTCAGTATCTTTTCTTTACCTAGAAAGTGGGCACCACGGAAGCCCCACACAGGTCTTCATGAGGGTGAGGGTCTGAGATGACTGTCTGTGGATGTCATCCTCCTTGGTCCCTGTCTGCTGCCAGGACCCGCGAGCAGCGGTGTCTGAGTGGGCATGCCTACCTTGCTAGAAACTGGTGTTTATTCCCGGATGCCCTGTGACCTGAGCAAGTCCCAGGTTTCTGGACACACTTCACCCCACACCTGCCTCAGCTTGGGAAGATGAGGCGCTGTCCCATATTTTGCAAAAAAAGAGGTTGGAAAGACCACAAGACTCCAAGTTATGTGGCTGGAGAGATGCAGGAACTGTGATGCCACCATCCTGCAGTGACCCCAGCAGAGCCGCTCAGTGCAGTCCCCTGGAGGGTCTAGTTTAAGGTGGGCACAGCAGGAAGCTCTGCCTCCCGCCGCCTCACATTTCCTTCACAGCTCTTTTTGTTCTATATTTAATTTTTTTTGTTTTAAATCCAGATGAGGAGCGCTGGGTGAATCACCGACGGTTATTGATTTATTATTTATGGCAACTCACATGCCGCTTTAATCACGCTCGCTGTCCTTTTTCTAGTCAACTCCGCTGAAGGACAACTCAAGGAAACTGACTAGGTGCCTCAGATGGGCCGTGTGCGCGTGTTTACTGTGCACTTGCTACCTGTTGGAAGACAGGGAGCCTCTGGGCTTGAGGGTAAGATGGCTCTTACTCTCCCGAGGTTGGAGCTTAGTCCTTGAGGAGGGAAACAAGCGTGCGTGGTGTGGGTCCCATGGCTAAATGGTCCAGATGTCCTCTTTTCTGCTCCTTCTGTCTTCTTCCTCCCTCTCCTTTCCTACTGAGGCCACAGTTGGTTTGAGGAGTGTGTGTCTATGTCACCCCTGCCCCCCCAGAACTGCCACAGTCGTCTGCTTGAGAAATCAAACAGGTTAGAAGGGTGGACAGTGTTAGCCAGTGGCACTGATGGAGGGCTGGCTGGCCCAGCAGGAGAGCCACTTTCTCATGGGGTACTGCTTTAGTCCTGGGTTCCGTGATCGGACTCCAGGGAGCAGTCAGGTTCAGGAGGTTGGTGAAGCTAGGCAGGTGACAGGTGGCCTTCCAAAGAGCCACCTAGGGGTACTGTGTGGCTGTGAGTCTGTTCTGCCTCTTTCTCCAGGGAGCTGCCAGGACACCAGGGTTCATGTTGCCCGCATCTTGGCGTGCCCACTGTTTCTGTAGGCCCCTGAAATGCTCTCTGGACAGCTGTTCTCTGCAGCTGTCTGTCTCTGCCCACATGGCCACTGTCATGGTGTGTAGCATGAGAATGGCCCTTACGGAGGATGTTTCTGGAAACAATAATTATAGGTGAATCCGAATGCTTGCATGTGTAATTGTCATGACGTCAGTGTTTGCATGTGAACATGAATGTGTGAGTTCTGCTTGTGGCCCAGACATGTGCATACATGTAGCAATGTTTGTGCATGTTAGAGATGTGGGGATACTGCTATTCCGGTCACTGTTTTCCCTGTAACGTGAGTTGAGCTTTCTGGGTGGCTGGGAAGGCCTGGTAGACAGCAGGTGCCCATCAAATGGTAGTCTAGGCCATACTCAAGTTCCTGACTGCCACCCAGGACCTTTTCAGTGTGATGACATGTGACAGGTCCTGGCTTGACTGGAGTGCAGCCTGAACACTGCCTTCAAGCCTCTCCTGATTCCTGGGATCTCTGAGGGGTCATTCAACAGACCTTCCTGTTCCCTTTCCTTTCATCTCTGTGTACCCAGGGGTTCATAAGGCAGCAGCCATGCTTTGCAGCATCCCATCCCGGGGTCGTGACTGCTCAGAGACCCTCTGAGTTCTGCTGCCCCAGAGTCTGCAGTAGGTGAGCAGGTAGGCAAAGCTGTCAGGAACCCTTACAATGGTGGTGAGAGGCAAGGCTGGGTCGGCGAATTCCTGGGGGGCGATGGAGATGGTACGGTGGGGTAGGGATGACTCCTGTCCCTCCTGTCCCTCCCTCCTACCAGCAAGCATGGAGGACAAGGCTGTGTCCTGCTCTGCACTCAGTGTTCAGGAACAGAGATCTGTGAAGCTGGTCCCAGGCCTCTGGGGAGCAGAGATTGCAATTTGATGATGGTGGAAGTGAGTGATGGTGAGGTTCAGGGGAGCCAGGGGCCAGGAGAGAGTGCACACTCAGCACAAAGCCCACCATGGAAGTCAGAGGCTGGGAGGGCAAACTTGGCTAGGAGAGGTGGGTGACAGCATTCTAGGCACACCCCGGCATGTTTTGGAAGAGAGAATGGCATGTGGCCAGACCACAGGGTGACCGGGGCAGGGATGAAAAGGAAAGGAATCACAGATCTGGGTTAGCACCACATCCCCAGGTCCAGGGCTCCTTGAGGTGGTTGTAGAGCCAGGTGTGGAAGCAACATGACTCACTGAGCCTCTCGGATGTTACACAGCGGGTGTGTGGAAGTGTAAGGGTTGAATAAGACAGCCGAGTGCCCTCCTCCTGCCAGGTGCAGGATTCTTGGAGCCTCTTCTGGGTTGACTTTGCAACTTTGGCCCATGAAAATCAGAAATAGTGTCTGGTGTTTGAGATAATAGATGCCAGGCACAGCAGCTCCTGCAGCCCACGGTGCACAACTCAGGAGCCCTGAGCCACCCCGAGTGAAGACTCTGTTCATTAGCCTTCTGGTGCTGCAACAGAGACTCATCATCAACTCACAAAAGAGAAAGGCTCAGTTTGGCTCAGAGAATCACTGGTTTCAGTTGCGGCAGCTCCGGAGTCAGAGCTGAGGCAGAACCACTGGCCTCACAGTGAAGGCCATGATTTGAATCTGAACTGACCCCGATAGACTCATGAACACTCAGCCTCAAGTGACTGGTACTATGTGAAAGGCTGTGTAACTTTAGGTCATGGAGCATCATGGTTGAAGCAGGCCACCAGGGGCAGGATTTAAAGGCAATACCCAATGCCTCACTGCCTCACTGCCTCCCTGGTTCCTGGTCTACTGTGTTGTGAATTGCCTGTGCCGTGTAATCCCAGAGCTCTGAACTATGCTGGTCCCTCTGAAACCCTGAGCAGAAATAAATGTTACTCCCTTCCATTCCCTCTGCCAGCCACCAGGTTTCAGCACAGGGACTAACATGGAAAACTGTTGCCAGGGAAGTGACATCATCATGACTGATCTCCTAACCTTGTTGATAGGGCTATGGGAGGAATGTCTGGCAAAGTACCAGAGTGTGAAAAGCAGAGTGTAATGGACCATTCTGGCAAGACCGTGGAAGAACTGAGGGACAAGTGGACAGGAAGGACTGTGCTCAGGAGGCCTCATGGGGGCCAGGGAGCAGGACTCCAGAGCAAGCCAGACTAGAGGCCATTCATGCTACATAGTGGTCAATAATTTGTCTATCTAGGTTTTGCCTATGTCCTCAAAATTTGAGTGAGATACTAGACGGGATATGATCCCAGCACTGGGGGAGGGAGAAAGAGCAGAGGTAGGTGGATCTTTGTGAGTTCAAGGTCAGGCTGGTCTATCTATTGAGTTCTAGGCCATCCAAGCCTACATAGAAAGAACCAGTTAATTTAGTCGAGAAAGTTGAGCCTTGGTTGTTGCTGGCTGCTTTCAGTCAAGTTTAAAGTGAACATTGGGAATCAAAATTAGAGTGAAAAGCAGCAAAGAATGTCTGTCTATCCAGAAAGAAAGCAGGCGTGAAATGGCAACTATCATGGAGATTCAATCTGCATTTTTGATTATAGGAGAGTGGCCTTGAGGGCACTTTAATAATTTGCAAGACCTCACCTATTGTAGGTCTGGCTAGAAATGTGAAAATTCGCAGAAAGCATTTCCCACAAAGACTTTTCTAAGGAGAGAGCTTTGAGGACGTCACTAGAAAATGGGTGTCTAAGGGTAGTTCTAGCTACTCAGGCACTGGGAGGGGCTTGGCTGCAGCTTCAGTTCCCAGCAGATTTCAGCATTGTATTGCAGCATTAGCTTTATAGACATCCAGAAAACTGGAGTTCTAGACTCAAGGAGTTAGCATAAAAGGGCCCCGCTGATCCTCAGGCAGTCTCTCCCAAACCTAAAGCCAGGGGAGTGCCAAACCCTGCACCTGCCATTCACTCCTGTGCACAGTCCTGTGGTAAAAGTTATTTCATAGCCAGGGCACAAACAACTGTTGAGAAAACAGAACGGGTAATGGACAGTACTAAAAGCTACTTAGTGAGCTGGGGGGTGGTGTTTCAGAAGTTAAGAGCACTGGCTGCTCTTCCAGAGGCTCCATCCTCTGTTACTAGCACCCACATGGTGGCTCACAAGTGCCTTTAACCCCTTTTCCAGGCGTTCTGATGCCCTCTTCTGGCCTCTGTGGGTACTGCATACACACATATGTATACACAGGCATAGACTCAGGTACACACCCGTACACATAAAAATAAATAAAATAAAAATGTAAAGCTATTTAAAATTTATGAATTGTTTACTTCTATAATTTTCCTTTCATTTATATTTAGACCGCAGTTGACTATGAATAACTGATACTGAGGAAAGCAAGCCTGGGGTAGTTGCTCTCAACATTGTTGTAAAATAGTGTCAGCCACAAAATGGTGACAAGCAAGTAAATAACACACCCTCACTCAGCTTGAATCTCCACAGTGTAGGTGCTTCTGGATAGTGTGCAAATATGAAAGCACACAATATAATGTTTATTTGTTAATTAAAAATAGTAAGATATGGCGTCAGTGAGAGACTCAGCAGGAAAAGTCATTTGCCACACAAGTCCAATAACCCAATTTGCTTGGCAGAACACATGTGTTCTAATTTGCTTTCTGTTGCTGTCATAAAACATTGACTAAAAGCAGCTAGGGGAGGAAAAGATTTATTTAGTGTATAGATTAGAGTCCATTATCAGGGGAAGCCAAAACAGGGACCCAGGGAAGAACCCCAGAGGCAAGAACTAAAGCAGAGGCCACAGAGGAATGCTGCTCACTGGCTTGATCCCATGGCTTTCTCAGCCTGCTTTCTTATACACCCAGGACCACCTGCCCAAGGATGTCAATGCACATATTGTGCTATACCCTCCCACACAAACCATCAGTCAGGACACTTGTCCACAGGCCAATCTGGTGGAGGCAAATTCCTCAATTGAGATTCTCTCACACCACGTTATGTCTAGGTTTGTGTCATGTTGGCAAAAGCCAGCCAGGGCATCAAGTAAGAGTAGGAGAGAACAAACTCCACAAAGCCATCCTCTGAGCCCTACACATAAGCCCAGAATGTATGCGCACCAAACATGATGATGATGATGGTGGTGGTGGTGGTGGTGATAAAAATAATTAATAAAATGAGGCCGATGTGTGAGTTCTGCAGTATGGCTGTGGGAAGTGGGTATGCCAGTTCCAGCAGGTGAGACCCTGGTTGAGGGTGATGGGGAAGCAGATGAGCAGGCAGTTGGCAAGGAGCTAAGAACAAGAACAAGAAATGCCTTGAAGACTTGTCCTGAGCCACTTTTTTCCTCCACTCCAGAAAGAGAGAGCACCAAGTTCTTTCCTGTTCTGAACTTTCATTAAATCGTTGATCCAGGGAAACTCAGTAGTGAAATTTCCATTTGTTAGGAGTCTTTGGTTGTAAGATGGGGCCTAGCACCAAGTGGTTGAAACAGATGGACAAATAGCCTCAGAGCAAATGAACAGAAAAGCCTTGCCTTCTATACATGAAGAGCTAGTGTACAGGTAAGTTTTAGGTACAAGTGGATTTAGGGGTTCCTTCTATGATGGTGGACGTGGTCTTCCAGAACATGAGGATCTACTCACATAACAGACATCTTTGGGGAGACTTCTGCTGAAGAAAGGGAAGTGGCCACTCTGGCCTCAGTGGCCTCCTTTCATGTTCTGAGTCTGATTTGGTTTGTGACTTCTGCCTCAATCTCTGTGCTCAACAAGATGGGGAAAATGGATGAGATGAAAGTCACCTACTAGGGAGAGCAAGGGAAAAAGCCCAGAGGGAACTCTGGGAACTGTGTGAAGTTAGGAAAGAGGCATATGTGGTCCTGTGGTCAGTGAAGACCTCTCTCTCTGGAATGTTCAGTGGGACATTCGAGGCACTTGTTGAGTCGTCTGCCTGCAGCCTGCTGTAACTGAGGCTCTGCACTTGCCCTTCTCCCTGGCTCTCAGGGACTCCTCCAGGATGAGGTACTCCCACCACATCTTTCCACAGTGCTCCCACTCCCTGGCCTTCCACCTGCCTTGGTCAGTCCTCAGACCCTGGCTCAGGTCTGTCACCACAAAAAGGGCAATGGTACAGCTCTGACGTCCTGGTTCCCTTGGTGTTAACATCGCAGGCTGGATAACTTGTGAACTGAAGTTTCTCAGGAGGCGGAGAAGTCCTAGGGCAGAGTCCATTGTGCAAGGGTTCAGTAAGCCAGAACTAGACAGAAAGACAGCTGGACCAAAGCCAGGAAGCCACTCCTGTTACAACAGCTTGCTTCATTCATGGAAATCCGCCAGGATGGACGATCTCACTGCCTCGTCATCTCACCTTGATGTCTTCCTGAGTTATGTGAAGTCTCCGGTGTCTGGAGATTGGAATAGACCCAATCTACCTGGAGGAATCCACACATGGCTTCTGGAACTCTCAGTCTGGGCTGCAAGCAGGACTCTCCCATCTGTTAGAGATGGGGCCCTAAGCAGAATACTGTACCCTCTCATTTATTATCCCCACATCTGCGTAAAAGCAAACCTCTCCCCTGGATAGCACTGGACAGTGGCCCCTCTGGAACACAAGGGATGTCAGCTGTGGGGGAGGTCTTTGGGCCGAGAAGGCATGTCTGCTGGATGTGGGGGATGTCCACTGGCTGTCAGGGAGGCTGGGGGCTGTGGAGGGATGCCTGCTGGTTGTAGGGGGATTTCCATTGGCTGTCAGGGAGGCTGGGGGCTATGGAGGGATTTCTGCTGCCTGTGGGGGGGATGTCCACTGGCTCTGGGGGTCAGTCAGAATGTTGGGTTTTAGGGATCCTGCAGAGTATGGGGGGCTTCAGGCTGTGGGGGTGCCTTTGGGCTGAGGGACCATTTCAACATAAGCCAATGTTTCCTGAGCCAAGCAGGCTATGGTGCCCTCCAGGGTGTGTAAGCAAGGTGCTGAAGGCAGTGATTGCAGACAGCTGATCAATTAGCTGCAAGTCAATCCTGATTGTCAATCTGCATATTCAACGAGGAGCATTAATTATGCACATTTATGCATTCTGAAGCCTTAACCCCAGACCTGCCAGAGAGGTTGGAGGGTGGGGCTGCACACCACAGCAGTCAATGGGCGATGTGCTTGGGAGTACTTCCTTCCACCAGCCAATGAGTCAGTACAGAGCTGGCTTTCTGATTGAAATCTGGAGCTGCAAGGTGGAGGCAGGTGCCAGTTATCCAGCCTGTTTGCATGCCTCACATGATGCTAAGAGTGACTGTGTTAACATGTAGTCCATGGTCAGGGTGGCCACATGACTTCACAGCTAAACTATACATGCCTTCGGTCATCCCAGGATGCTCATAGACGTGTCCTGCTCATCCCTTCAGCCATTCTCTTTTTGTGTCCCCAAGGACTAGACCTCTATGGTTTCCTGTGCTAGGCTCCACTGTGCGCCCATGTCATCAAGTGTTTCACTTGTACTGTGCCTCAGGAGTGTCCCAAATTCTTACAATCTGGAATTAAGATGCTTGTCGGTGGGAGTGACATGTCATGGGGCAATGGTTTCTGGAAGTCACGATGAGCAAATGAAAGCCCAGAGATGGCAAGGGACTTACACTAGCCTGCCCAGCAAGCCAGGGAAGACTGAAAACTAGGACCAGATATTAAGGCCAAGATGTCACCCACCCTACTCTCTCCCTGAGACAGAGCCTGGTATAGAGGTGGAACTTGCACAGCACATAGACAAATTCAAATACTAAAGGCACCGACAAATCCTGCAAGAAAACAAATAATTTTACTTGCAAGGAGGGCAGCCTCCTTAAATCTGTGTTTGACTATAGGACCTGCTTGTGATTGTAGCATCTAAGATCCATAATATATTAGGGCATCAGATGAGCTTATGTCCCCAAACAGACCCAAACTGGAAATGACAAAAATTGTGCTAAGTATAAAATGAATAACGAAATTCTAGGGTGTTCACATAACAGGAAATCATACAGGAGGTGAAAATCCCAGCCCCATAGGACCCGGGTTCTGTCCCCAGCACACACTTGAAGAACAGGTCACGCTGGCACATGTCTGTTAATGCAGCACTGGATAGGCAGAGCCGAGGGGATCCTTTGGTTTGCTGGCCAAATAGGTGACTTAGCCAAATAGGTGACTTCAGGCTCACCGAAAGACCTCCCGGGAGACTGATTGAGACACCCAAAGTTCATCTCTGATATTACCCATGTGCACACAAATGTCAAGAGAAAGCTAGACATTAACGGACCAGCATCACATTGCTGTTCCAGTTACATAAAACCCAGCATTGCTGCTTTAGGTCATGAAATGTCACAGGGTATGCTGTGAGAAAGGGGAGCTACAAACCCATTTGCTTGTCAATCATTAGGTCATGGACAATTGTGGTTTTTGCACTTACTGTATTTAGTGCACACACTGCATGTTGGCCTTTCAGTCAAAGGTGCAGAGGGAGTAACAGGTGCCTTGATATCACAATGGAGATGGGAAGACTCTGCAGCCCAGGGCATAGCAACAATGTAGACCAGGGCATAGCAACATTGCAAACCAGGGCATAGCAACACTGCAGACCAGGGCATAGCAACACTGCAATAGCTCAAGGCATAGCAACACTGCAGACCAGAACACGGCAACGCTGCAGACCAGGGTATAGCAACACTGCAGACCAGAACACGGCAACACTGCAATAGCCCAAGGTATAGAAACACTGCAGCCCAGGACATGCAACACTGAAGACTTGGGTCTCTTCTCACTGCAGCTCAGCAAAATTATCTTCCACAAGCAGGCAAGAAGGCAGGAATAAGCGATCTTTGGATGGAAGTGCTACATACAAGATAGACTCTGACAAGGGAGTGTGATTTTAAGTTCTTGTTACTCCAGAGGCTGAGGCAGAAGGATTTCTTAGTCCCCATAGTTTTAGAATGCCCTGGGTAATACAGAAACACTGTCTCAAAAAAACAAACAAACCCCAATCACTAGCAGTATAGTCCATAATACTCTGTAAGCATGGGAATGAACTGACTGTGTGTGTTTGCCACACTGTTTGCTGTGTCCCAGCTTGACTTTTAGCTCCAGTGCTGGAATTGCAGGTGGGAGCCACTAGGCTTAACTTTATAGTTTTGACAGTTGCTTTAGAATGTGCCAGAACTTATACAGGACTTCATATGGAAGCATCTGTCTTGTCACCTGCAGAAGCCATGACTGCATTGTGAGGTGAGCTGCTCTGCTGCTGTCACTCAGCAAGGTCTCCTGTGATGTGGTTCCCCCATCCCTGCCAGCATAGGCCTGCCCTCTGCAGCTGAGGAGGGACAGAAGTTGACACTAACTTTGGCTTAGAGAGTAGGCAGCAGAGCGGCAGCAGGCTTAAGGTGGGAAGGTGACAGAGGTCACTCTTAGGCCCTGTGGTAGCGGAAGCAAAGGACACCATGAGGCTTAGCTGGTGGCTATACCATCCTGCATTCCCTTGCTTCAGGGACTTCTGGCTCTGTAGCATCCACTCAGGGGCCTCTTGACCTCTGGTGTTCAGAGCAGCGAGCCAGCTGGGTCTCATGTGGCCAGCAGAGGAGGCTGTCCAAAGCTGGAGAACCCCAAAAAGGCAGCCAGTACCATCAGGGGGATGGAGAGCAAAGGAGTGGTAAAGAGCTGGCCCTGGGAGCTGCCTGGCCCCGTGACCCACTTCTGGGGTCATTCCATGCAAGGTGGGCTTGGTAGCAGTGACCGCCCCCCCCACCCCCGTGGACAGAACCCTGGCTCTCCAGGCTCCGGCCCTCTGGCCTCCCCTCATGTTTTCTGTCTGGCCAACCATGCCTGACTGAGTTGGGGAACACAGGCCCCTTCAGAAGCACCTCCCACCCCCCAGTCTGGGGACCAGCAGAGCCCTGACAGGCTCTGGAGGGAAACGGGTCCCAGGCCCAGCTGTGTAAATGTTTTCAGTTTTCCTGCTGAGCCTCAGGCTTGAGTCTGTGCCAAGACAAGCCTGGCCGCAGTTTTCTTTGGCAAGGCTAAGGCTTGGGAATGTCGGGGAACTTTCCAAGAGGGATGGTGTGTCTCAGGCCCTGGGGTGTCTGGGTGTGCTATGGCACCCCTGATTGTTGTATCCCTGTTAGATTCCTGGGCCAAGGCTGCCTGATGGGAAGGGGCACTCTCCTAGTGACCCCTTCTTCCAAGGAGCAGTAGGGGTGACTGGGGACTCCAGGCAGTTCCTCCAGTTGCTTTGGTGGGGTGGTGGCGGTGATGGCTATCAGTGTCCAGAGATGATGAGTTTGGAGAGGAGGGGTGGACCCTCATTGGAGCAAGACCAGGAGACACACCCGTCTAACCGCAGTGGGGTCCCTGATTTGGCTTATCTCCTTTTGGCTGACTGTGACATGGAACTTTCTGCCTGGATCTCTTTCTGGGAAAGTCTGGAAGAAGGGCTCAAATGACAATGGCTACTTCCAGGAGTGAGGCAACATGGGCGGGTGGGGACTGCAGCAGCAGAGAGCTGGAGTCCCTGCTGGTTCAGCAAGTGAAGTGTCTTGGCTCTAGTTGGCCTTGGCTCTGGGTAGATGTGATTCTGTTGTGGTTTTTGTATGTTTGCTTTTATTTTCAGTACTAGGGATTAGGTCCTGCTCTTGTAGGTGAGCATGCTACCATCGTGGAGCTCCGTGCCCTCTTTTCCTTCTTACTCTTTTGAGACAGGGTCTCACTAAGATGAGTAAGGGGTAAGAACTTCGTCTGTCTGATCCCTGCTCAGGCTGGTGTCAAAAGCCTCCACTTAGGGTGGTTGATTCCTTCCTTCCTTTGTTTATCCATTCACATGTTCAGCAAGCCTTGGTTAAGTTCGACCATACACGGGGTACCCTGCCTTATGCTTTGTTGGGTTTAATGAGAGCACGGCTAAGTTGCTATTATTTTCTATTACCGACACACGTCCTCTTTCATTGTCCCGTGCCACACATGGCCAGGATGGGGTGGGGGCTGCCTTTGGGGTAGAGCCCAGATGCCTGGGTTTCAGTGAGATGCTCTGGTCTCCTCCAACAGGAACAATGGTTCCGAGGGGAGCCTGTAACATGGACTATAGTGGGGCTAGCATGGTAGTCCAGGTTCTTGAAGGTTCCCAGGCCAGTAGGTGGTGACATCCACGAAGCATTGGGAGGACGGGGTCAGAGTGAGGGTAGTACCCACCAAGTTTCCCAGCAATGTGACTGTCCTCACAGCCTCCACTAGGGAGTGGGAGGAGCTGTTGGGGCAGGGGTGGGGAGTACAGGTTCTCAATGGCATGCCTCTGGTCCCTTTCCTGCTGTCAATTCTTACTACAAGGAGTCCATGGCAGGTCTGGGTGGTGTCTAGCCCCTTTGTACACCAGGCACAAGCCTGGCACCGCTCTCCCATCACGGCAAAGGAGAAACTGAGTTAGGGGAGATGAAGTCACGTGGCTGATGAGCACTGCAGCACAGGCTTAACCTTGTTTGAATCGCTTTGGGGTGCGAGCCCATATATCCTTACCTGCCCTGTCAGCCTCACAGGTAGAAAAAGACCAGAGTGGGAGAGGCCTGTCCACAAGTCAACAGCTATGAGGGGAACTAAGGCTTCCTGCCCTCAGGCCCTTTCCTCTTCAGGTCACAGGCCTCCATCCTGAGCACCCTCTCCACCTTCCACCCTGTGCTCCCTATTCCACACGAAGTTCAACCGTCCTCTCCTCAGCAGGACATCTTAGAGGTCTGAGGAGAAGGGTGCCCTCCAGGACAGTCCTGTGGCCTTGGCCAGCCTGGCAGAGTGGGCACCAGCTGGGGGCCTGTAAGGAGACAGGCAGAGCTGGGGAGGGGAAGGCTCTTCCCAGCATAATGAAGCGGGAGGAGACTGATAGAAATGCTAATTTCATTACCCATGTGCATAATTACAGTCTCCAAGCTGGCAGTTTGCTAGGCACTGACAAGAGGGACGGGGAAATTTACCTAACTTTTGAGAGATACGTGCAGTGTGATTAATTCACTCCAAGCCACAACACAAGACACTCACAGCCCCATCTCTCCAGGAAGGTGTGGCCTCCCTGTCCACAGTGGCTAGATTGGACAAGATGGAGAGCAGCCAAGATGGGATCACACAGGGTACAGGAAGCTTGGGCAGCCTGATGGTGGGACGCCAGTCTAGAGGGCTGCCTGAGGGAGGCAGCAAGGTGGTCTGAGAGGACAATGGGCCAGCTGGGTGAGAGGGATGGCTGTGGTGGCGGCTGATGGAGAAGGATGGAAAGGGCTTGGGGTGCCTTTCTGATCTGAAGGATATGGGGAGTGAGGCAAGCTGGTGCGCTGGGTACTGTGTGCCCCTGCCCAGACCACACTGCTCAGGGCTGTGAAGGTGAGGGCTTCTGAGCGCCATTTGGTGCCTGACCAAGGCTGGACACCCAGTGGGGGAGCCAAGGATCCAGGCACAGACACCCCCAGCTCCCCCCCCGCCGCTCCCCTAAGATGGGGGCATTTGGAATCCAAGTTTCTGAGCAGGCAAGAGGGGCCTCCAGGGGCCCTGTGATGACAAAGCAGCTCTGGGCTTCCCACACCACACGGGGAGGGGCTTTGCAGAGGGGTCTTCCCAATGAAGGGGTGGCTGGAAATTCTTAATGAGGCTGATGGTGGCCATCCCTCCCCCACAACAAGACACCAGCTGCACAAACAGATCTGGAGGGAGAAACCAGGGGGATGCCATGTGGTAGGAGGGCAGCTGCTGGGCACAAACCCATGGTGTGTGTGTGTGTGCGTGTGTGTGTATACATGCATCTGTGTGTATATATGTGTTTGTTTAGAATATGTGTATAAGTGTGTGTATATGAATAGTGTATTTGTGTGTGTGTACATGTGTGTGTATGTATAGTGTGTGTGTGCATGCACGGAAACATGAATGTGGGAGTATGCCTAAATAGACAAACCAACCAGTGTTGATTGATTGATATGTATGTTGCCAGAATGATTGTGTTACAGTCCATACAAGCCTGGGTGTGCACATGTGTGTGCCAATAAGTGTCTGGAGGCTGATGTGCTCATGAGGAAATGCAGATATATGGCACAAGCCTACATGTGGGCCTTGAATTATGGTGGGGCCAGACCACTGTGTGTGCAGCAGCCTGCGGACTATATAAGCCCTCATGAGGGAAAGTGGGGGTTTCTTACTTAGGTGTGAGCTGGTGGCTGTCACTCAGAGGATGAGAAAATGTGCAGGACTAGGTCCTGGGGATACATAAATCTGAGGTAGACCCTCCCAACTCTGTCACCTTCTTTCTGTGACCTGAACCTATGGCTTTTCCTTCCTAAGACTGTTTCCTTTCTATGATACCTGTAACATTGCATCTCTCATGTGTAGACTTTGGGTAGGGTGAGATGTCAAAAATAACAGGTTCAGGATACTGTGTCCAATGCCTTGCATGGTGAATACATTCAATTTATAGACCTATAAAAACCCAGTTAGCTTTGAGGCTAGAACACGTCAAACTAGGGGCTATCTGAGCCTGCCTGCTCATCCACCAGCCTTCCACCTATCCATTTACCTACCCCTCTGTCCATCTCTTCAACAATGTTTTTCCTGGCTGTTTGAAACAGTGTTTCTCTATGTAGCCCTGTCCTGGAACTCTCTGTATAGACCAGGCTAGCCTCAAAACTCAGAGATCTGCCTGCCTCTGCCTCCAGAGTACTAGGATTAAAGGCATAAACCACCATCACCACCTGGTTTCAACAAATATTTGGGAAAATGTGTACACCTCATGGCACAGCTAAGGTGGCCAGTAATGGAGAAAATCTGTCCCCATACCCTCTAGGCTTGATATTCCAGAGGAAGAGCCTGAATCCTTGACAATTCCAGCCTGGCCAGGGGCTGCAAGTGCCTAAGAGACCAGAGGAGGCCTCCGGAGGAACGGGCAGGAGGGGGATGGATGAGAGGCAAGCAGCAGCGGAAGAGGAGGGAAGTGTTAGTGCCACTTTAGCACAAAGGCTCTGTGGCAGGCAGATGCCTGACAAGCAGAAATTCCTGGGGTCTGGAGGGCAGAGTAGGTCCAGGGGCCCAGCGTGTGCCAGTCCTTTGGCTACACTTGACCTTTACTGTAACATTCCAGAAGCCATGGGAAGATGGAATGTTAATTTTTTGTAGGTTCATTTTGCAACCCTAAGCCTGATAAGGGCAACGTTGGCCTCAGGATCAGGGGCAGGCACGTAGCCGCCATTGACCAACCTGTCCTGGGGCCCTCAGAGAAGACTATGGTAGCCTAAACCTCCAGAGGCAGGAACCCAGTACCCCTCACCCCAGCCAGTGAGTTCATTTACATGATCCCAGTTTAATTCTTCCAGGGTATGTAAATGTATGCAAACCAGCATCCAGGAGAGGCAAAAATAGCAGGACGCATTAGCATGCCTCGCAGGAACATTGTTTTATGCAAATGGTTGCTGGGCCTACTGAGTGGGTGGAAGGGGGCATCTTCCCATCTTCAAGAGGGCCAGCTTCCTGACCCACCCTGGACCCTGGCCAGCCCTGCCAGGAGGAGGGGAGGCCACAGCTATGGGAACAGAGTGGGAAGACCCTGAAGGGCTGGTGTCCCAGAGTCTGGTGAGGTCCCCAGGATGGTAGGACCCCAGTCCACTGCTACTCTGGCTAGCCTGGCCTCCACCCTACATCCATCCTTGCTCTCTGACCTCACTAGCCTCCTCTGTGAGGGTGTCCTCATGTTCCTCCCTCTGGTTGCTTTCCCGTGCTGGCTCCTTTGAGATCAGACACTCTCCCCCGACCCCTGGAAACCTGCGTGGGTGTATCCTGGGCATAGGCTCTGCCTTTTCCAGGCCCCACCCTTGCCTCTCCACTCCTCAGCCCTCCTGCCTCTGTACCCCTGAGTCTCA
Organism: Microtus pennsylvanicus; assembly: GCF_037038515.1. Taxonomy (NCBI): domain Eukaryota; kingdom Metazoa; phylum Chordata; class Mammalia; order Rodentia; family Cricetidae; genus Microtus; species Microtus pennsylvanicus. Next base: position 127,476,359 of record NC_134579.1, on the reverse strand, counting down.
CAGCAGTGTCTGGCTCTGTGATTCCCTGTCACTTCCCACCTTCTCTTGTCTGTATCTCTCCCCACCGCCTTGCTTTGTATCTAATTGTTCCTGTCTCTTTCTCTTCCTCTGTTTTTTTCTTCTCTCTGTTTCTATCTCTATTTCTGTCTCTTTGTCTGTGTCTTTCTCTGTCTCTCTGATGCCTCCTTCTGTCTCTAACTCTGTCTGTCTTTCTGTTTCCACCTGCACACCCCTCTCCCCCCATTCCTCGTCTTGTTCTTTGTGCCTAGTTCTGCTCTTTCTGTATTTTCCTCTCTCTCCCTGAAGAACCCCCAGAAATTCTCCTCCTTGCTTATGATATCACCAGGGCCACTGGGGAGAGGCTCAGGGGTACCCCTATACCTCACATTCTGGTGGTACCCAGACCCTGGCTGCCAGCCACATCAGGAGGTCCGGGGGCCTGAGGGGCCCTTTGAAGCCAGAGCCCTTGCCAGCTGGGGGTTACCAGGGCTGGGTGAAAGCCAGGGACAGAGACTGGATTATCTCCACTGAGGAAGGGCTGCCTCTCTGCCTCAGTTTCCATTGCCGGCATGTGGTACTGCTGTGGTTCAAGCCAGAGCTTGCTATGACTCAGCAACAATGGTTGCAAGTAGATGTCGACCATCTTGCCTGCGTTGGTTGGCCTAGCTTACCCATCTGGAGAACAGTTGTTCTGCCATCGGGTCCCAGGGTAGTTCTGCTGTCTTTGCTCCTCCTTTTCCGACTGACAGTGGGGGCTTGGTGTCTCTGCGCCTCAGTTTTCCCATTTGTGATACAGTTGGCACAAATTCTGTTCTGAGGTTTTCTGGCCAAGCTGAACTGGACAGGGGTCCCCTTAGGTGACAGATGGTCAGTGTCGGCTCCACAGTGCCACCAAGTGGCCATGCAGGTCACCATGGGGCAACCTTGGGTCTGTTTCTGACCCGTGCTAGGCTCTGCAGGAGACCCCAGGCGCATTATGCAAATTCCATGAAGGTGATTGTAGGAGGGTCCACCTAGGGGCCCCTAGCCCTGCAGAGGCAAGTCTAGACTTCAGGGACTAGACCCGCTTTTTAAGTGCTGGGCGACATCAGGGTGACGTACTCCCCTCTCTGAGCCGTGCTTTCTTCATCACGCTAGACTGCTGTAGAGGATCCCTGAAGTTAAAGGGCTAAGCCAGGGCTGCCTCCCCTGGGCAGTTTGCCATTTTATTCAACACCTACTGTATAGTGCCCATGCAGGACTAACAATGACGGCTGTAGCAGCAGCTTAGCTCACAGTGCAGTGAGGAAGTGCCACACAGTGTCTGAAGAACACACTTAAGATCAGAGGATGAGAAGGGGCTGCTAACTAGGGACGGCAGCCTGGAGGAGGCAGAGTTTAAACAAGGTCCAAGGGAATAGTCCTAGTTGGCGTGGGGGTGGGGGTGGGGGACTTGTGCAAAGACCCTGAGAGAGGAAGACCACAGCTGATTGAAACTTGGAAGGAGACCAAGAGTAACCTTCAATCCCACGACCCTCTCTAAACTTGACTCCATTTCTCTCCTGGGTGTTAAGCCTTTGAGAAAATCGCTAGGAAGGCTTTAAAGAGAAACAAAACCCTTTCCTGGCTTTCTCTAGAACCATCTATCTATGCGGTACTTGGAGACAGGACTTGCATAGGTCTTTATTTCAACAGATGGACTTGGGTGTCCCTCACGGTCAGCCACCTGGGGTCAGTCACCTGGGAGTTCCTGGGGCTACACTATAATACACTCTTTAAAGTGACCACAATGGGACCCTTTTTCTGGCCCCGGCAAGCCTGGCCCATCTGGCTCCAGGATGAGGCACACCCGATGGATCTGCATGTCTGGTCTGGAAACAGGCAGAGGTTCTGAGAACCCATTGTACTGAATCTGCATCTACCCTAATGGCTTTATTTCTACTTCAGCCATCTCCTTTCAGACCCGTTTTTCAGATGCAGTCATACATAGATTAAATCCGTAAGAGATGGAGTCCTTGCCTTGAAGGGAGGCGGAGCCTGCGAGAACGAACTGCCCAGACCCCCCCCCCCCCCCCCGTGGATCCCTATAGATCGCTCCAGCCTCACTGGCTTCAGAGTACCACAGATTAATTCTAAATGTCCAGGATGGTTTCTAATGATGACTTCTTGAGGTATTAATTTTGATTTAGACCATGTAGATTGGATAGGGTTCCCCAGTTTCTATGAGGTCAGCTGAGAAGGCTCCAAAGATACTTGTTTGCTCATACATCCGTGAGCAGGTGCAGTCAGGTGTGGTCTGAGTTTCCTCATGACATGCTGGTTAGACTTTAAGGGGGTCTGTCCTGGGAGATATGACCTCATTGTAGAAGCTGCTACCTTCTTTCCACTACATCCCTTCGTTCATAGAGGTCAAAGGCCACCTGGCTTCAGGAGAAGGGGATTGATACCCGTAAGCTTCTGTGAGTGCACATTTCTGGGAAAGGTGCTTTGCCGTAGGATGGACATAGCTGAGGGGACAGCCTCTGCCCACACTCTCCACACAGTCACTCCCTCCCGATTCTCGGCCGCATCCACATGCATCTGTGTTGCGTTTTTCATATACACAGACTCACACAACCATGACATTTATGTGACCTCTTTTGTTTAGCATATTTTTTCCAGGGTTTACCCATATTGTAGCGTGGCTGAGCAATATCCCTGCTATGGATATACCATAAAGTATTTATTCATCCATTTACTGATAACACATTGTTGATTTCCCCTTTTCACTTTGAGCATTTGTGAATAGATTTTTTTTTTTAGATTTTACTTACTTTATCTAAATGAGTGTTTTGTTCACATATATGTCTGTATGATGTACATCTCTGGTGTCCCTGGAGGTCAGAATAGGGTGTCAGATCCTCTGGAACTAGAATTATGAATAGTTATGAGCCACCATATGGGTGCTGGAAATAGAACCTAGGTCCTCTGGAAGAACAGTGGTTTTAACTGCTGAGCCATTTCTCCAACCCCACAAAGATGCTTTTTATTCTTTTATATGTTTATCAAGAATTGCTGGGCCATGGTAGCTCTGTGTTTAGTTTTGTGAAGATTTCCCAGTGCCTCACTGTTGTGCCATGTAGAGCCTGATGCTGATTTAAGGACACATTAGTGTCCTGAAAAGTTCCGCATGGCTGTTGTTCATCTATATTGGAAGACAAGCATCCATGGCCTGGAGTCATGTCCTAGATGATCTGGATTGAAATACTGAAGGATTACAGGGAGAAACCAGTGCAGCAGTGAACAGGTCTGCAAGACCAGGAACTATCTGTCCATCTATTCACCGTCCACCCATCCGTCCATCCACCCACTCACCCACTCATCCACCTATCCACTCACTCACCCACCCACCCACCCATCTATCAATCCATTCTCTCACACATCTTTGCACCCATTCATCTGCTCACCATCTATCTACATACCCATCCATCCATCCATCCATCCATCCATCCATCCATCCATCCATCCACCTACCCACCCGTCCGTCTGTCCATCTGCCCACCCACTCAATCACTGAGTTCTGCATCCACCACATATCTCCCAGGCAGGCATCCTTTGGTAACTCATTGTTAGAACATCTACCAATAACCCACCTTGCACAACTCTGTGTTGTGAAGTAGGAAGCAATTGATGACCATGCCTCTGGCAAACCCTCAGTATTGGGTTGGAGACAGACACCGGCCAGTCATCAGGAAAGTGGGGTGGGCTTATTCCGACTCAGCCTGTGGGTGTAGCCCATGGTCGCTGGGAAGGCGTGGTAGCAGGAGCCTGAGGCAGCTGGTCACATCACGCTCATAGTCAAGCAGAGGGAGATGAACGCTGGTGTTCACCTCGCTTTCTCCTTTTTCATCCTGTCTATGGGGTGTGCTGCTCATGGTCAAGGGGTGTCTTCCAAACCTCAGTTAATTCAGCCTGTAAACTCCATCACAGGCATACTCAGTGGTTTGTCTTCGAGGTGGTTCTAGATCCTGCCAAGCTGACAATAAATAATAATAATAAACAATACATAATAATTAATAATCACAATGTGTATGCATGCACATGTGCACCCGTGCTTATATATGTACAAATGTATGCATGTTGTGCATGAATGCACATATCTTTCTACATGTATGTAGTCATATGCACCTTTGTCTGTAGAGCGTGTGAATATGTGTGCATGCATACACATTGTGATATACTTTTTCAGTGCCTGGAATGGAAGATGGGGTGTTATGTCTGCTAGGTTAGTTCCCTACTACTGAGCTGTAACCTAGTCTAGTTCTGCAAGTAGATAGGAAGTTACCATCTCTAGCCCCCACAACACACAGTGGGGTGCCAAGTTACCCTCTCTACCTCCCCCCCAACACACAGTGGGACCCCAGGTTACTATCTCTATCCCCAACACACAGTAGGGCCCCAGGTTACCCTCTCTACCTCCCCCCAACACACAGTGGGGCCCCAGGTTACCATCTCTAGCCCCCACAACACACAGTGGGGCCCCAGGTTACCATCTCTAGCCCCCCCAACACACAGCGGGGACCCAGGTTACCATCTCTAGCCCCTACAACACACAGTGGGGCCCCAGGTTACCATCTCTACCCCTACCTCCTACAACACACAGTGGGGCCCCAGGTTACCATCTCTACCCTCAACACACAGTGGGGCCCCAGGTTACCATTTCTAGCACCCATAGCACACAGTGGGGCCCCAGGAACTCTCTGAACTTTAGCTTTCTTATGTGAATCTTGAGGAACGGCTCCATTCAGCCCATGTCTATGATGCCTTGGGTACAGGGGACCCAGCCTTAGGGCATGTGTCTGTCTGCTGTACCCCAGCTCTCCTTGTGCAGTGCTGACAGGAGAGGCTGTAGGCTCAGCCATGCCTGACTCTGCTTTCCGCTCCATCCTCCCAACTAAACAACAGAGGGCAGATTCATTTGCCTTTGAAGCCTCTGTCTTCTGAGGACCAGGGAAATGCAGAGCCCTTCATATGGCCTTTAGACTGGCTAAAAAGGTTCAGAGGTTGGAAGATGAAGAGAAGCCTGGGGCCACAGCCCCTCACTCAATCCACCAAGCACTCTGTGCACTGAGATGCTGCTATGACACTGGCTCGGAGTTTGGTGCTAAGGATGTGTGGTGGCGAGGCTCCCATCCTCCTCCCAGTAAACCAGACAGCCGAGTTCACAGATTGCCAGCACAGGGAGTTGAGTTTGGTGAAAAACCTGGCGTGTCTGGGCATGGAACAGTATCAGGAAGGAGACTGGAGATATCCTTGAAAAGGGACAGTTTGTCCCTGATGAGATGGGATAGTCGCTAAAGTATGCAGGGAACAGAGTGCCAGGTGGAGGGAACAGCATGTGCCAAGGCTCAGCCATGAGGTCATGCGTCAAGGGATGTGGAACAGCCTGGGAACATCTTCCTATGGCTTCCGTTGCCTCCTGTTCAGGCCAGTAACTCATTAAAGAGGCAGCCTTTCTGGTATCTGTGAGACTGGAAACCTGCTGGCTCCTTCTTATAATTCTCCCTTATTTTAACGATCTGCATTTCAAAATTATATCCCCACGTCCCAAGGCCTCTGGGTACCAGGTATATTTCTCCAAATCTCAATAAATAAATACAGTAAATCCACGTGCTTCTGGGATTTTTATGGGCCAGTCTGCCAGGGAAATGGGCTGGTTGCCTCGGAGGACTGGGATGATGGAGCCAGCAAGGTAATTAGCGACTGAGTTATGGGGCCACTTGAAGTCTAATTATCGGGAGATCGGAGGTACCCGCCTCATTTGGGGCCAGATTTACATGGCACTGGGCAGGCATTTCCCTGGGGACACAGTCGAGAGGAGTCTAGTGGGTTCCCTAAGGAGGGACTTGGGGGTCCCATATGGATGTTTGTCAGCTCAGCCGGGAATTCCCAAAGTGATCCTGTGTTCTACCTTCACCTGCGGGGCACCTGGTGGACACAGTTCCTTATCTCCTGATGGTCTGCAACCTACACACACACACACACACACACACACACACACACACACACGGCAAATTACAGACCTGGGGCTGCCTGCAGCCTCAGCCCACCTGATGTAGAGTGGGCCCAGCCTTCCTTTTGTACCATGGAGACTGACGTGGGCCCTGTGTTGTAACTTGGATTTTTCTCTGCATCCCAGACCCAGGAGGAGGTCAGGAGCCCATGTTTCAAGCTTGAATCATCCCAGAGCCTGTCTCTGTCCTTCCATTTTAAAGGTGAAGTGCTCAAGTTGGCCTGTGGGATCAGCATCTGACTGTCTTCTCATCCACTCACGCATCCATTCCTTGTTTATCCTTGGGTAAGAGAAGGGAGCACCTGCCATCAAGGTGAGGGACACAAGGGTTCAATAGAGAGAAGGCTCTTTTGGGGCTGGAGAGATGGCTCAGTGGCATTTACTGCCAAGTATGATGATCTAGGTTCTATCCCTAGAACCCACATAGTAAAAGGAGAGAGCTGATTTTTCCAAGTTGTCTTCTGGCTCGTGTGCGTGTATGTACACACACACAAAAACAAATGTATTAGAAATTTTTAAATTTTGTGTTTGACTGACAGGTGGTGCCGGGGCTGCCTGTCACAAGCACTGCAGTACATCATGTCTATGGATGCCTTCCCCGCTCCACACTCACATTCCCAGCTCCCATACGTCAGCCCAGGGGGACATCCCCCAGGTCCCTAGGAGTCAGACCTGCCACCATAGGCAGCCACCAGGAGCCCTTGGCTGCTCTCCAAACCTCTCCTCTTGCTCTGCCTTGGGGCCTTTGCACTCAGTGTGCTCCCCCTGCCCTCAACCTGCCTGGCTCCTGTCAGGCTCCGTGCTGGGGTCTCAATGGCCCCTCTGGGTTCCATGTTCCATTAGCCTCGATCACTCTCAAGGTATATTCTCTTGTTCCTTGATAATTACCTGCTGTTTCCTCCCACCGAACTGCAGCTTGCTTCTCTGTTTCTCAGTTGTATTTATGGTACCCTGTGATGGCTGTTCTTGGTTGTCAACCTGCCTACATCTGGAATTAACTAAAGTCCAAGTGGCTGGGTACACTTGTGAGGGACCTTTTCTTAATTAAATCATTCAAATTAGGAAGACCCTCTTGGAATCCGAAACTTTTAAGGTGGGAGGATCCACCTTTAATCTGGGCCACACCTTCTGCTGGCAGCCTATATAAAGGACACGGAGGGGGAAATTTGCTCTCCATAGAAAGTTCATTTCTTCACTGGCAGTAGAGCCTACTTCTTTGGCGTTCCAGAAAATACTGAAGACCAGCTGAGGCATCCAGACTTGTGGACTGAACAACTACTGGATTCTTGAGCCTCTGTTGGCAGAGAGCCATTGTTAGACTAGCTGGACCACAGCCTGTAAGCCATTATAATAAACACACGCAAGCGCGTGCGCGCACGCGTGCACACACACACACACACACACACACACACACACACACACACTATAGTTCTCTTCCTCTAGAACAGAGGTTCTCAACCTTCCTAATGCAGGTCCTTTAATACAGGTCCTCATATTGTAGTGACCCCCAATCATAATGTTACTTTGCTGCTACTTCATAACTGTAGTTTTGTTTACTGCTATCAATCATAATTTAAATATCTGATATGCAGGACATCTGATATGCAACCCCTGTGAAAGGATTGTTTGACTTCCTCAAAGGGTCACAACCCACAGGTTGAGAACTGCTTCTCTAGAGAACCCTGACTATTACATACCTGGCTCAGGGACCATGACCACACAGGAGAGACATAAAGACGATACACCAGTGTTTCTTAGACTGTAATAAGGAAGACTTGGCAGAGAGACAACAAAGCCCTGTTGCAGAACAAGGTCTTCAGAATGGACCAGCTATCCTGGAGAAAGGTCCATGAAGAAGCCCCAGAGTCTCCCCACGAGGTTGGACAAGCAGATGCAGTTGCCGGAAAAATTCCGGGCAGCATGCAAGCTGTGCTTGGAACTTCAAGGATGCAACTTTTGTGCCACTGCCCATGCAGGGGTGAGCTTCTCAGCCATGCCTCACACGCATATGAGTCATGTGTGATCCTGCAATGCACTCCACTGAACCCACTGGTTGGCCAGGCTGGACTTTAGTGGAATCTTTGGCTGGTTTGTCCTGTCCCTGGTCTGGGTGAGTAGATGTTTGCTTTTGTCTTCCATGCTCAGGATCCCTCGGGGTGCTCAGTGTCTACAGAGCACAAATGGCCAGAAGTCCAGAGATAAGTCAGGACCCTGTCTCAAGACCGCAGGCTGCTGAATGTCACACTAAGAATTAGGATTTTCATCCCAAGAGCTCTGGAGACACAGCATTGAGCACACAGGGGTAGGCACGGGCATATCAGGGCTCTACAGCAATCTCCCATGCTTCCAGGAAGAGTTCAGTGCAAGTCCAGCACAGAAAGAGCCATGAAGGGAAGATTCGAGTGGGAGATGCTGGGGACCTGGAGAGGCTGTGGTCTGCCAGGGGCAGGGACAGCAGACTAGCGTTCTCTAAGGCAGCCAAGGTCATCTTTGAAGGGAAGAGACGGCCCCCAATTCCCAAGCCCATTCCAACACCAGCCACCTCCTTGTGGGCCCAGCCTGGTCTCCACTCAATTAGTCAGAGTTTCAGGAAATGGTGATTTCTGTTCGCATCTTCTTGCCGCCTTCTTGTGTTAAATTTTTTATGATATGTTTTTTGACAGTGAGAACCCCTTGGATGCTCGCCGCTGCCCGTGCTTTCCGTGGCGACAGCTGTGGTGCCACCAAATGAAACCAAACAGAGTGCACAGCAGTAAATTCTTCTCTCTTCAGGGTGGTTAATTATCTTAATTACTTTTATTATCTTTTATCTTTTAAGATCCTAAATTGCTTCTTTCTGCCTCTCCTGCCAAAGGCGACCACAGATCTTTATTGGTGCACGTGGCGTGTGGAGTGTGCAACTTCCTGGTAAAATTTAAAGGAACTTTGATTTATAGCTGACTTCGCCTTGTGATTTTAATTGTACTAACTGGAGGGAACAGCATTACATGAAATGTATTGACTGCAGAACCCATACAGAGAGAGTACACAACACAGACAGACAGACAGACATACAGACACACACACACACACACACATACACACACACACACACACAGACACAGACACACAGAGACCCAGAGACAAACAGATACAGACAAACACACAGGCACACAGACAGACAGATAGAGACAGACACACACAAACACACAGACACAGAGACAAACAGACACACACAAGACATAGACGGACACACACAAACATACAGACAGACAGACAGACACAGGCACACAGAGATAGACAGAGACACTCACTGTAGATCTCACAGCTGCTTCTCTTCCGTTCCTTTTGTGTGCTTCCTTCTCTTGTCTGCATTCTTTGTGGGGAACACCATTTCTCTGCAGCAATTCTTAGCTCAGAAGAGAATTACAGGCCTGTCTGTCTGTCAGACTCTCCCCAGGAAGCAGGAGAGGTGATTTGGTGGGAAATAAATCCATTCTTGGTTAACATTCCAAAGCTGAGGGGAATAATCACCAGGCACCTGTGCCTGGGGACATTTCAGGCTGGGGACTTGGGTGACAGCTCTAATAGTCAGAGACGGACGAGCGGTCACAGATTGAGTGGGGGGCGGGGGGGGGGCTGAGGGGCTGAGGACCTATGAGCAATGTCACCAGGGAGGAGGCCCACAGCTAAGAGCTCAGCTGGGGCTGGGTGACTTCTGGTTGGTAGCGTCTCGAGTACCGTCACCACGGCCTCTAGGACCGAACTTCTAGATTCAGATAGCCAACCTGAAAGAGGATTATTTCCTGAGCAGCCCATCAAACCCATGTTGGCTTCAGTTTCATTGCTGGCTGGGCCAGGCTGGAGCTATGTGACCCTTCCACCTTATCTTCTTCCTCCCCAGGTAGTCATGGTGTTCTGTTCTTGGGCTGCCAGGATGACTGGAAAAAATGATGGCAGCTGTATGATGCTCTACCGTCCCACAGTGGAGATTCAGTCTCACCCAGTACCACACAGGCTTGTGCAGGAAGATGGCGTTACCCATGGCCTCTTCTGACCTTGTCTATAGACTCAGGCTGGGGACCTGCAAGAGGACTGGGAAGGGGTGATGGAGTCCACAGGTGTGAGGAGGAATGAAGTACCCTACAGGGGTCGGGGGCGGTACTAGGGCAGGACAGTCGCTTTTGGTGGCCTCTGTGCAAAGAGAAATGCTGAGCTCTGAGGATGATGATAGAGCTGGCTCTTTGAGCCACCTGGGATCCAACAGAGCCTACAGGCTTGGTGGCAAGCTCCTTTACCTGTGAGTCATCTTCCTGGCTCTGAATTATAATTTAATTGAATTGTAATGCCGTGACTTTAAGAACAATAGGCTGTCACCAGAGGCTTACAGGACCTCGGCCACAGGAACCTGATCTTCAGCGTGGAGACATGCTGCCAAGTGCTCCGTAGCCACGGGGACTGCGTCACACTCACATTGAGGACATTTCCAGTACGGGCTGTGTGGGGTGCATCTGACTCATCCTGTTAAACTGAAGCTCTTGTTAAATGAGTGCTTCAGTTGCTGTTTGGTATACAAGCATGGCCTCCAAAAGTTGGGTGTGATCAGGATTGTCCTGTCAGTGAGAACTCTCAGTCACTCTTGAAGAGGGACCTGAAGCCAGTGTGCTGAGATGGAAGAAAGCCCTGGCTAGTCATGCCCATCTCAAGGTTCCCATGCTAGATCCTAATCTAAGTTCGCTAAGAGGTTCACAGGTCTCTCCTCTTCCCCCTCCCCCTTTTCTCTCTCTCCCTGTCCCCCCATCTTCTCCCCTGTTACTCTTCTTCCCCTTCCTCCCCTCCTTTTATTGCTCCCCATCTTCTTCCATTTCCTGTTCCTCCATTTTGCACTACTGGGATTCAAACCCAGGACCCTTCTGCTGATCTACAACCCAGTCACTGACTCTGAGGTCTTGCGACTTTCTCTGGGCTTCTGGATGGACGTTCGAGAGCTGCATGGTCAGAGCCACCACAGATGACAGTTTTGTTCTTCTTGCCATAGGCTGCTCGTCTCTGCTAGGACTCCTGTGGCCCCGAGGATCCAGACAGGAGGCAGAGGAACCAGTCACAAAAACATGCTCTGTGTCTCCTGTGCGGCTGTTCCCTGGATCAAGGGATCTTGGTTACATAGTATCCTGGATCTTGGTTACATAGCATCTCATTGACACAGTCCGTCTGCTCCTCAGGGTTCCACCTCAGAGCAGAGCTTGTGGTCTCAGATGAGAATGCAGGCCTTAACGCCAGGGTCCCACACTACTTTCATGGCTCCTGGAGTGTTCTATGAGAGCAGAAAATGGAGAGGTAGTTGACCTGCCTTCTGTGGCCCCCTCCAGCCTTCCTTCAGAGCTTCCTCAGTTCTTTGACCAAGTGTGCTCTGCAGCTAACCCGTCCTCTTCAGGGAGGAGCTGGGTGAGCAGACTCTAATTTAGAGCACAGTGTGTGGGAAAAGGCAACCCTGTTTCTACTCCAGGCTGGGATGCTGAGGCCCAGGCCCATCATCTCTGTCAACAATGATCGAGTGTGTGTGTGTGTGTGTGTGTGTGTGTGTGTGTGTGTGTGTGTATGTATGCATGTGCATGGGTGTGCTAGCATGCACATGTATGTGGAAGTCAACCTTGGATGTCATTCATCAGGAACTGTCAATCTTGATTTTTGAGACAGAGTTTCTCATTGGCCAGGAGCTCATCAAATAGGCTAGGCTGGCTGGCTTGTGAGCTCGGGATCTTATTGGCTCGCTTCCCAAGAACTGGGATTTTCAGTGTGTATCACTATGCCTGGTTTTTACATTTACACTGGAGATCCAAACTAGGGTTCTCATGCCTGCCACGCAAGCATGTTACTGGCTGAATCACCCCCCAGCCTCTGACCCAGGTCTCTGGAAACAGGTTAGAGCCACCTTCTTCATTTCAGTGATTCTCCTAGTCTAGATCCCCACTGGGAATGGGAACCATGACTGTGACCAATGGCTATAGGAGAGGTGCCCTCCATGTGTAGAGGAAGTGCTGGCTCGTGGGACACACTGTCCCTAGCCTGTGACCTTCATTCTGAGGCTACTGCATACATGTGGGGTAATTTGTGTATTTTTGAATGCACCATGGAATGGCCCTCAACAGGTCTATGACTTGAATCAGCTTCTCAGGAAAGTCTTGACTTGAAGGAGTGTGGCACTATTGAGAGGCAGAGAGCCCTTAAGAGGCGGAGCATGGTGGAAGACCTATCAGCTTTAGGGGTGTAGTCTCCTCTAGCAAAAGGTAAGCTTGGCCTCTGGGGGTTACCAGCATTGTTTATCCACACCCTATTTCCCCAGGAATGCTACCACCTGGCCACAAAGGAGAGGCATCAACGGACAGTGGATTTTGTAGCCACAAAGTAATCACCTCAGGCATTTCGTCACAGTCACAGAAAGCTGTGCAACTTAAGCCAGAACACAGCTGGCTGAGGTGGTGTCATCAGTGCCAGACAGAGATCCAACCGTACCTTTATTCTAATTTCCTTATGATGGCCCACAAGGCACGATCAAAGTGCATTTCATGAACAAAAGTAGGCTCAGAGAAGGAAGCCATTTGCCCAAAGTAACATGGCCAGTGGCTACAAGAACAGGCCTCGCCTCCAGCAACAACTTTTGCCTCTGAGAAAGTGGATCAGCCACAGGAGCCAGACTTAACTTCACAAGGACAGAAGTATGCAGAGAAAACACACCAAAGGTAAGACCCCTGCGGGGGAGGGGGCGGCCCCTCGCTCAGAGGAGCTACTAGCATTTGCGGTCTTTCCATGTAGACTCAACAACACAGCTTTTGCTTTGTGCCCGACTTCATGACTGATGTGGGGTTTGGTGTCTTCTTTTCCTTCCGGGTCACCGGTGTGTTACGGTTATGTCCACAGCTGTTACCTTCAGAACCAGCCCAGGAAGCAGCTCCTGGGGTCATCGGCATTCATTTCTCTCGCTCTCTTGGGTGAACATTTAGGCCGCTGTCCATCCCAGGGTCCATATTTAATACGACAGGGAGCATGTCTCCTCAGGCATCAGTTTCCTTCATGTCTGAGTCTACAAGCCTGTGCGCCCACAGTTGGCTTCAGGGTGACATGACATCTCATCATAGGATGTGGGCCCTTCCATCGCTTCCTGGCTCTAGAGGGCATGTTGCCGTAACAACAAAATTCTAACTTTCCAAAAATTAAGTGAAAAAGCTATTTCTTTCCCTTTTGGAGGTGCTGGGCATAGAGTGCAGGGAGTCACACATGCTAGGCACATGATCTAACCCCCAACCACACCCTAGCTCTTTTTATTTATTTGGAGATGGTCTTGCCATTTTCAGGGGCTGACCTTGAACTCATATCCCTGTGTGTCAGTTAATGAAGCATGTTTCCGCTTTTGCAAAGAGTTGGTCTATAGGAGGAAGAGTTGAGGTTAAGGTTAAATCTGAAAAATAAGAGGAGCAAGAGCTTCAGCTGGGAACTAGCTGCCTGTGGTGGGTCCGAGAGCTTCCAGAAGGGGTGTGACCTACCGCCCAGGTGCAGACCCGCACTGCTCCTGCTGTGCAGGTGTGAAGCTGCAGCCCCTGTGTTCAGAAATTGATGGTTTTCAGGTTGGGGTGACCATTGGGGAAGCACCTCACTGTTCTCTCCTCTGGGCAGGTATTTCTGCCATCACGTGAGACCACCTCCTGAGCCACTACCAATGCCTCCCTCATGGCCTCAGCCCTCTGTCCAAGCCCCTCTGCCAATTAATTCACATACCATATGCCCCATGTCATTCCTTCCTGAGGTCCCCTGCTCCCTGAGCTTTATCCACACCCCTGTCCCTCGTTGGGAGGCACTCTGACCTCTCTCAATCCCCTTCCTTCCTCCTCTCTCACTCCTCTCTTTCTGTCCTTCCAGCACCCAGCATCTCTCACGCGCTGCTACCCCTGCCCAGAGTCTCCTCTCTCAAGAAGCGTCCTCGATTGCTCTCAGACTCTCCCCAGATGCTCTATTCCTTTCTTTCAGGTCTTCGAGCAGCTGCCAAGATGTGCTTGGCTCTTCGGGCCTCCATGGGGAGGATTTTCAAGAACTCATACAATCTTGCTGGGTGGATATTTCCCAACTAATTGAGCTAGAAAAGGGAAGTCAGGCAGGTATGAAGAGGCTGAGCCCCAGGTCTGAGCCCAGGATGATGCCAGGGTATGAGTGGCTCAGTGTTCACCTGCTGCTCACCTATGGACACAACCCCACTCCAACTTATGTTTCACAGATGCTTCCGCAGAGTCCAGCATCGCATCTGCGTCTAAGACACTGCATTCAGGGAGTCTTGCAGCACCAACTAGACCTTAATCAGTCTGGCCAGAGAATAGGGCAACATGGAGATGGGGAACAGGCTCGGGTGCTGTGCAAAAGGGAAAGACCCCAGTTCCGTCCATTGTATCCACACATGCCTGGAACCCCAGTACTGGGAGGATGGAGACAGGAGAAAGCCCTGGGCTTGGGGGCAGCTAGGCGGTTAAACTGGTGAGGTGAGGTACAGTGAGAGACCCTGTTGTCGTTATTGGTTTCTTTTTACTCTTTTCTCTTTGCTCTTTGGGGGGCCACCACCCAGCTCCCACATAAATCACACACAGAGGCTTATTATTTCTTTTAAGTGTCCAGCCTTAGCTTGGCTTATTTCTAGCCTACTTTTCTTAATTTAAATTCTTCCATCTACCTTTTGCCTCGGGAAATTTTCATTTTCTTGCTTCTGTAATCTTCCTTTCACTCCTACTTGGTGGCTGGCTGGGTGATGGGGGGTTAGGGGCTGGGGGGTTGGGGGGCTGGGTGCCTGGGTACCTGGGGGGTTGGGGGCCTGGCCCCTGACACCCTCCTTTCCTTGTTCTATCTTGCTCCTTTTCCTCTTCCCATTTTTCTCCTCCTATTTATCTTCTCTGCCTGCCAGCCCCGCCTATCCTTTCTCCTGCCTCGCTATTGGCCGTTCATCTCTTTATTAGACCATCAGGTGTTTTAGACAAAGAATCACAGCTGCGCAGTTAAACAAATGCAGCAGAAACAAAAGCAACACATCTTAAAACAATTTTCTCCAACACTCTGTCTGAAAACTATAAGGTGAAGAGCCATAAACTTATCATAAACCATAAACATATCAACCTCCAGCCTCTACCCTCAAAAATAAGAATTAAAAAAATGTAATACTATGTCAGAAGGTGGACATTCTTCAGGACCAAGGTGATGGGATAGTTCACCTTTTCCAGATGGCACCACGGAAAGTAGCCTGAATGAATGACCAGCAGGGATGGGGAGAAAGTTCACCCCAAGACTGACCATGAAGACCTAGAAGCATGAGAGAGAAAGAACCAACTTTTACAGATCTCTTTCTGGAAAAGAACACACGAATAAGTAAAGAAATAAATAAAATAGGTCTGTGTATGTTGAAAGCAGTGAAGGTAAGAGATGACCCCGGGAGGCACGGGCGGCAGCCGCTGTCTGTATTCCTGCTGCAGTTGGCCACATAAACATGCAGCGTGTGGCTCTCCCAGACACGTTTTAATAGAATCGCTTAAAACAATTAATTACCAGAGTTTTCATTCAAGCTGTGGTGCAAAAGATACGCCGGCAATAAAAGGCATTTATCCGCTGGTTTCTCGAGGCCTGTTTGTTATTAAGATGTAAATTAAATCAGCGCAGATGTTCCATTTTTAAATCTAGGCCTGCGAAGATCAGGGCGGAGCGTGACCTAAACTGGCTGATTTCACCACGCATTCTTTAGGACCCAGCTCATCCTGGGTACCGTCTTTCTGGAGTGACTTCCTCGGCTTCCTAAACAAATGACAGGGTTAATTTGTTCATTTCCCTTCGGTTTGTTCTTAGCGCTCACAATCTCATGAACTTAGGGCTGGGAGCCCAGGGCTGCTGGCTGTGGGCTTTGTTTGGAGCTTTTGGGGGAGTCTGTTGTCTCCCCTAAAGAGGGAGAAAGACAGCATCCCGCCCAGGTGTGAAGTTGGGCTAGGAAACAGCCCCATTCTCTAGCAGCTGTGTACTAGGAGCCGGAGCCCCTGTCTTTGGCTGTGGCTTAGGAGGTTTAAGTTCTTTCTGTGTGGGAGAGAATGCTCATGGGTGACTTCCATTTTCTGCCCTCATTCTGGGAGGTGGCCTTGACCAAGTGCTACCCTCTGAAGTCACCAGCAGCATTTTCCTGTTGTCTATCTGGCTTTGACATCCCTCTCCCTCCATACAATGACCATCTGAGGAGCAGGTGATCAGCTCTGCATGCTGGCCGTCCTGCAGGCCCTTGGGACTTAGTAGATGCTCAGTTAACAGATACAACGCCTGCAGCATCCTCATGCTGAACTGCTTTGAGATCCCCTCTGGGCTGCAGACATGCAAGCGTGGCATTGCACACAGATCCTCCCGAGGGTATGCACAGAACACTGTAACGGAGATGCTCTATATTTAAGGAACAGGGAATGATCCCTAAGGGCAAAGTGCCGCCTGTTGCTCTTCAGTACAGATGCAGCCACCACAGTGAACACGCTGGGAGCTGAAGAGACTGAGGGGCTGAGCCAGTGGCAGGTGGCAGTGCCCACACAGCACATCATTTGCGTGGGTTTAAATTTCTGACTTTTTGGCATTTTCTGCAATATATTTTTTACTATTTTGGATATGGGGTTGACTGAATCTTCAGATATGGAACCTTTGAGCCCCCACATCCCAGTTGGCTGTGGGTGAATTCTAACCATTACTGTCTAGGTGTCTAAACAGAGATTAACAACCATGCACACGCTCACAGTGTTGCCACCTGATCTCAGAAGCGACAGTGTCTCTGCGCCCATCCAGGGCTGAGGTTAGGCAGGGGCAGGAACTGGCTCAGGCTATGGTCCTAGCACTTGATCCCAGATCTTTCTGGCTCCAAGCCCTGACTTGGTGACTACTGTCTGCCCTACAAGTGAGCCCCCAGGCATTGAGCGTGGAATGCTGGGGAATTTAATGTGTTTGCTCAGTGAGTGCCATGCGAAGTACAGGGCCATACTGGATGTCACCCAGGAAGTTCCTTGGGAAGTACGGATATCACCAGGGCATCATTTTGTTTCTGTCTGGGGTCTGGTTTTGTAGATGAGGAACAGAGGGTAAAGTCACAGAGGGTGAAGTCACTCAGACTTCAGGCTAGCTATTCTCCCCAAAAGGTCCACTACAAAGAATGAAAGTCATCTTGTCCCAAAGGACAAGAACTACCCATCCCACAGACCCCTGAGTTCAAGGCCACATGGCTGGGCCACCCCAGCACTGCATTCTTCGCACCGCAGCTATGGCCTTGTTTCCTTACTAACACTCCTGAGAGCCAAGCCCTCTGACTCAAGCTGGGGATGCTCCATGGAAGGTGCAGGTATGTGCCCTCCTCTTAGTGCCTTAGAGCCAGGGTTCCTGAGATCACCAGAGCAAGGGCCAAGAGCAGCATAGAAGATCTACTGGGGAGGGGCAGAGTATGGTCCTAGTGGCATAGACAGCATAGGCCCCTAACACGCTCCGGAGTGTCTGCTAGGCATGCCCCTGCTGTGAGCCCATTTCTTTCTGTTTCCTGCCACCGGATGAGCTCATGTTTTCATCAGCTTCCAAAGGAAAAGAATAGGAAGCCACCACGGCTTTTAGTCCTGCTGTGAGCCGCAGAAATTGCCTTTCCTGAAAGTCCTGTGGTCCGCAAGTATCCTGTGACTCTCCAGGCCCTCTGTCTTTGCAAAGTGACTTAGTTTCGACCTCAGCAGTGTGAGGTGACAAGTGAGTCAGATGAGAGAGAGGCTGCCGCTTCTGTGATTGGTGACAAAGGTGATGGCCTGGCCCTGGTACCCAGGGACAGTGGGGTGACACACAGATGCCTACAGGCTGTTGAGGATACAGATTCAGGTCAGGTCCCCTTTATGGCATTGAGGGACCTGGGTGAGACAGAGCCTTTCTGGTCACCAGCGAGAAGTTCTGAGGTCCTCACTGTGGATAAACAGGAAGCTAGTTATAGTCCCTGAAGACAGCACAGCAGGATTGGTCACCACATGGCTCTGTGTCCTTTCTAGTGAGCGTTTCAAAAAATGCTTGTGTGTGTGGGGGGGGATGCATGTGTGTGTGTGTGTGTGTGTGGTGTGTGTGGTATGTGTATATATGTGGTGTGTGGTGTATGTGTGGTGTGTGTATGTGTGTGGAGTGTGTGTGTGGGGTGCATGTGTATGGTGTGTGTGTGGTGTGTATATGTGTATGGTGTGTGTGTGGTGTGTATATGTGTATGGTGTGTGTGTGGTGTGTATATGTGGTGTGTGTGGTGTGTATATGTGTGTGGTGTGTGTGGAGTGCGTGTGTGGGGTGCATGTGTATGGTGTGTGTGTGGTGTGTATATGTGGTGTGTGTGGTGTGTATATGTGTGTGGTGTGTGTGGTGTGTATATGTGTATGGTGTGTGTGTGGTGTGTATATGTGGTGTGTGGTGTGTATATGTGTGTGGTGTGTGTGGAGTGCGTGTGTGGGGTGCATGTGTATGGTGTGTGTGTGGTGTGTATATGTGTATGGTGTGTGTGTGGTGTGTATATGTGTATGGTGTGTGTGTGGTGTGTATATGTGTGTGGTGTGTGTGGAGTGCGTGTGTGGGGTGCATGTGTATGGTGTGTGTGTGTGGTGTGTATATGTGGTGTGTGTGGTGTGTGTGTGTGGTATGTGTGCATATGTGGTGTGTGTGGTGTGTCTATGTGTGTGGTGTGTGTGGAGTGCATGTGTGGGGTACATGCGTATGGTGTGTGTGGTGTGTGATGTGTGTGTGTGGTGTGTGTGATATGTGCATATGTGGTATGTGTGTTGTGTGTGTTGTGTGTGGTATATGTGTGTAGTGTGTATGGGTGTGTGTGATGTGTGTGTGGTGTGTGATGTGTGTGTATGGTATATGATGTATGTGTATGGTGTGTGTGTGGTATGTGTGGTGTGTGTGTATGGTGTGTGTTTGTGGTATGTGTGTATTGTGTGTGTGTTGGGAGGGAGTATATGCACCCATTCATGTGTAAGACAGGATACTTCAGGTGTTCTCTTGCAGGATGCCACCTTTGAGATGGGGTCTGTCATTAGCTCAGTATTAGGCTAGACTGCCTGACCAGTGAACTCTGGGGGGTCCTTCTATCTCTGCTTCCCCAGAATTTGTGTTGCAAGTTTGTGCCACTGTGCTTGGCTTTTTTTTTGGTGGGTTCTGGAGACCTGAACTCAGGTTCTCTTCCTTGCATGGCAAGTCCTTCACAGTCAAGCCATGTCCCCATGCCCCCCTCAAGTTATCTTAGGGTGAAAATGACTTTTCTAAGAATAAGATCAGCTTGTTGGCCATCCTCCCCCCACCTGGTAAGTCTGAGGTCTACAGGGTCTGTTTAAAGCCTTGGACACATTCCTGCATAGCCAGACATCATTATTAATGGGCAGACACCTGATCCCAGCTGGACTGCACAGCCGGATGCTGTGCTCTCTCCCTGCTGGTGCCAGGGCTCCTGAGTGTGACATCCATGTGGCACGTCACACACACATGGAAATGTGGGGTATGACACTCACACTGTGTCATACATTCTATGTAATATGTGTAATGTGATATATTTTATGTCGTAGTCAACCAGTTCTCAGCACTCCCGGGGCTTGCCTGCAGGTCTCCCTGGGTACCAGAACCCAGTCCGTCCATCCTTTACAGACAGTGGAGCACTGTGGCATTTGGTGAGAAGCTGGGCGCATGCTGCTGCACACGTCAATCATTTCCAGATGACCTTTGACTCCTGATTCAATGTCACAGCTGTGGAGACAGTTGCTACACCTCATTGTCTGGCAAATGATGACAAGTTCAGCATTGGAAATTTTTTAAAAGGGCCAGTTTGATGGTTCAGGGCATAAAGGCACCTTCTGCCAAGCCTGCTGACCTGAGTTCAATCCCTGGGTCCCACATAGTGGGACGAGATAATTAAACCTGAAAGTTGTCTTGTGACCCCGACACATATGCAGTGTCACATGCACAAGAGTGGCCCCTATATAATAAATACACAAGCACAATAAAGATACTTTCAGTCCAGGCTGAATGAAGCTGAGGGTGTGTTGTGTGGGAACAGAGGCCAACTGGATCCTAACAAAGACATGCTGAATGCTTGTGTCTGTAGGGAGAAGTCAGTGGCTTCTGCACTGTTTCTCAATGCCCAGCTTCAGCTGCAGGACTCTGAAAATAGCTAACCCATGGACATTAGAGCAGGTGATAAGGAAGCCACAACAAGAAACAAACCCATGACGAATCGTAAGACGGCATGAGAGCAGAAGGCGGCTAGTGTACCAGCAGCGCGTCTCCGCTGTTGCTGTCCTCGCCTTTGTGGGGACATCACTGGGGGCTCTGCTCCGTGGAGGGCGAGAATCCGCTCTCGGTTTAAAACCAAGTTTTGTTTGGAATATATCTTTGTATGACAGGGCGGGGGATGGAGAGAGGAAAAGGGAGAGAGAGAGGGAGAGAGAAGGAAAGAGATAGAGAGGGAGAAAGAGGGAGAAGGAGAGGGAGGGGGAGCGTGTGTGAGCGACTGATGGCCAGCAAGTCCACTGACTCTCCTGCTTCTGTCTCTTGTAGTATTAGGGTTCCAGGCGCTCATGACTGCACTTGGCCTTTTAGCATGGGTTCTGGGGATTTATACAACATTAGGTTTAGTGATGGACTAAGGTGGGGAGTGGCAGAGCAGGACCCTTACCTCCTCCTCTGGTCTCTGTGTACATACACATAACATATTCACTGCATGGCTGAAAAGCAGGAGACTGAGATGCCAGGATCCCCTAAGGACTGAGGGATGGCCCACCCACCACACCTTCTGGTGGTCCTTCCCTGAGGCCAAGCCTTGGATACACAAACCTTTGGGGGACACCCAGCCAGAACATCACTACTGCCTGATCTCTGGAATGAGGGGCCTAA
Organism: Microtus pennsylvanicus; assembly: GCF_037038515.1. Taxonomy (NCBI): domain Eukaryota; kingdom Metazoa; phylum Chordata; class Mammalia; order Rodentia; family Cricetidae; genus Microtus; species Microtus pennsylvanicus. Next base: position 127,455,409 of record NC_134579.1, on the reverse strand, counting down.
AGAATAGGAATAGGAAGGACAAGCAGACAAGTGGGCCCTGGCTCATGGTGGGCATGACTCCAACCCATTTGAACACAGGATACACAGAAAGGAGCCCGCCCAAGGCCACTTTGTAGCCCTGCTGCTCCTACTCTCCTCTGGGGCTTTGGCGCGCACGTGTGTGTGTGTGTGTGTGTGTGTGTGTGTGTGTGTGTGCGGTGTGTGTGTGCGCGCGCGTGTGTGTGCACTTGTGTGCTCGTGTGTGTGCATGTGTGTGTGTGCGTGTGTGTGCGCGTGTGCGCGCGCGCGTGTGTGCGCGTGTGTGCGTGTGTGTGCGTGTGTGTGCGTGTGTGTGTGCGTGTGTGTGTGTGCGCGTGTGCGTGTGTGTGTGTGTACGAGCATCTATGTGTATGTGTCCGTGTGAGAGAATGAGATCAAGAGGACAAGGCCACTGGGCATGAGCATGCTGCAATCTGGGTCTTGGTGCTGCCAGCATCCGCATTTATGAGAAAGGATGCTGAGTCTTGGGCATGGACTGTATCCTTGCCCTCAGGCTTTCTGTTCTCCTGCCATTCCCTCTTTCTCTGTTCCTCTGACTCTGCTTGGTTGTTTTCGGAGTCATGAGTTTGCTTTCTCTCAAGCCCTTCATTTTCCTGGCTTTCCCTCTCATCTTTTCTCCTTCCTTCTTTTCCATTGGCCCACTTTATGCATGTGTGCATGGACCCAGGGCCTGACACACTGGGCGCGCCCAGCCCTGCCCTTCCCTCCCCACCATCTCCCTGCACCTCTGTCTCCACAGTCACGGGCAGACTCTGACTTGGCTCTGCATCAAGCCACAGCATCTTTATCAACTTGACAGACCAAGGACAGAGAAGCAAAGGACAAAACCAAAGGAAACACAACCCAAACCGGTCAGGAAGGATCAGGGATCTCACATCATCATGTGCTGAAGGCCGTTCAAGACAGGCTAGCACCTTGACGTGTTTATACAGACCAGTCAGGAGCGAGGGTGTCATCACTGATGCTTATGACAATGACAGCAGGCTGGGAAGAGAGCCTGATCCCCCAGTTCCCGACATCGAGGGAAGCAATAGAATGAGTCTATTTGGATATTTCTAGAAGTCAGTCCTCTTGGTGGCTGAAGGTCACATATAGAATTTCTAAAGAGGAGTGGCCAAATGGAAAAGTGGCGTGCCGTGTGGGGAATGTGCCCAGACTGGGGACGCTTGGGCATCTGCTGCCACCCCCCTGGGCTTCTTTCATACAGGGATTCATCTCCTTTGGCATGGTACTACTCCGGATGGGGGGCAGGTGAGAGGGTAGGGGATTGATAGATAGGCTTGGACAATGATCTTTGCAATTTGGGATCATTGTTAGGTCTACGCTCAGGTCTTCGCCTATGCAAGGAACGGATTCTCAGCACCATGTGTATACTACGCACCAGGCAGATAGCAATGAATATCAATCGTTAATACTGCCATTTCAGGACCTGCCAATTAAGGGCCTTCGGCTTAGCAGGGTGACAGATGACAGGAGGGCAAGAAGAGTCCCACAAGGACAGTGACACACACTTACCTTTGAGTCAGCAGCCCAGGTTCATGTTCACAGTGGTACAAATGTGTTGCCTTGCTTACCAGGAAATCAACAGTGACAATGCAGCCTGGCAAGGTGTGGGAGGGAGATGATAGCTCAGAGCCAGAGGGCAGAGAGGGTGCACTTCAACCCAGGCTATAAAATGATGGGGAATGTAAAGGAGGCACAAGAAACATGGAGCAGCTGGGAGATGGTGGCGCACGCCTTTAATCCCAGCACTTGGGAGGCAGAGGCAGGCTGATCTCTGTGAGTTCGAGACCAGCCTGGTCTACAAGAGCTAGTTCCAGGACAGGCTCCAAAGCCACAGGGAAACCCAGTCTCAAAAAACCAAAACCAAAACCAAAACCAAAAAACAAAAAACAAAAAGAAATATGGAGCAAAAATCAAGGCTATGGTGTGGTAAGTCCTCCTGTATATGTATTGCTTTTATTGGTTAATGAATAAAGCTGCTTTGGACTATGGTAGGGCAGAACAGAGCAAGGCAGGAATTCCAAGGAGATAGAGGAGGAAAGAAGGCAGAGTCAGAGAGATGCCATGTAGCCACCAGAGACAAAACTCCTGGAAATCTTACTGGTAAACCATGAGCCTCATGGTAAACTGCAAAATAATAGGAATGGGTTAATTTAAGATGTAAGAGTTAGCCAGGAATATACCTAAGCTATTGACCAAACAGTGTTGTTATTAATATAGTTTCTGTGTGATTATTCAGGTCTGAGAGGCTGGGAATGAATGAGCAGCCTCCGCCTACAAGGTTATGTTCCAAGAGGCAGACCTCAGAAAGAGCTAAGGAGCCTGCGAACACATCTGTGTCACATCCGTGTCTCCATGCGTTTGTGTCTGCGGATGCATACATTTGCCTGTGCATCTGTCTATGCATCTGCTAATCTGCTTGTCAGTCACTTGGCCTCTCCAGCGTAACAAGAAGTTGTGCATCAGCAGCAGGTGATACTGGAGAGGAGAGAATTAGTGAAGAGGAAGGCCACATCCTGGATATAGTGGGATGGAATCAAGAGCTGGGACACAGGAAGAGGTGACGGGGACATGTGTAGAGGCAGAAGAGGAATTCAGATAGAGGAAAAGGGTGTGGAGAAGAACAGGACCAAAGAGTGAGAGGGGAGGGAATGAGAGTGGAGGAAGAGCTGGGGAGAAGGGGAAGGAAAGGGAGGGGTGAAGATATGAAGGGAGGGGAGAGGTGGGGATGGGAGAAGAGAGGGAGATCTGTCATGCTGCGGGCAGGATGCAGGCAGCACAGAGGAAGTGGGGGTAACTCTCTTGGGGAGACACTTCTTGTCCACAACTCTCCTGACTACTGGGTCCTTCTAGGACACCCAGGTCTGCCCTGTGTCAGATGAATCCTGGAATCTTGCTCAAATGTTGATTCTGAGATCACCAGCTTGATGGGGCTACCATTCTGTTCCCAGCACACATGCAGGGACAGGGGTCTAAGAGTGATTCAGAGCTGTCCCTTCACTGGCTGGGAGAATGGCACAGCTGGCCATCCCCAATCCCCCTTTCTCATTCTACATGGGCATGTGGGAAACACATGACGGTGTGGACTGCATGTGTACCCTTTCCTTGTCAGGCCTGGCCTCTGAAAGGCAGCCTGGCTCTGCTCAAGGTGACCTCTTGTCCACATCAAGCCACCACCCAGTTGCATGACTTGAATGGTCACACACTCCCTTCTTTTGTTCTTGTGCCCTCTGTCTGGACTGAAGCGTGTCTTAGGCAGCAGAAGGGGCCATGCCAAGGTTTGGATCTGTGTTGTTCCCAGGACATGGTACCCATGCCAGAGGTTCTGAGGTGGCTGTGGGAAGGACCTGGGTTTGTGGTGTTTCCATGCAATCAGCAGATGAGCCTGCACTGGTGGCAATGAATAACAGGCAACCAGGAAGGAATAGCATACTGGAAGAAGAAGACCAATGGGGAAACCCTTGAAAGAGGCATTTCCTTCCTCTCTGCCCCTCTCGCATCTTCCTGGAGGGAAGCAGCTCTCTCTGCCACCGCTACACTGCACCTCACCCCAGTCCACTGACACAGACAGGCTTTGAAACAGTGAGCCAAGACATCTCTTCCTTTGCCATCAGTCTCCCAGGCACACAGTGCCAAAAATCTAACATGGGAACTATGTGCTCAGAAAAGTGTATCTGTGAACACTGCACTTGTACAAACAGACTCAGTGCCACTGTCCACATATGTATACATGTTCAGATGCACATGCATATCGCCTATGCCCTCTTTAGGTCTGTGCTGTATACAAGTAGGTAGCATGTGAGTCTGTCTCACGCAGTAGCTCAGGTGTAGAGAGGAGCGTGGACCCTTTGTTCCGTCCCACCCGGCTAGTTTACACCTGAAATAATTACACGGAAACTGTATTCATTTAAACACTGCCTGGTCCATTATATCTAGCATCTTCTTGGCTAACTCTCGTATCTTGCTTTAACCCATATCTAGTAATCTGTGTATCACCACGGGGTCATGGCTTACCAGGAAGATTCTAACCTACATCCATCTCAGGCCGAAGCTTCATGGTGTCTGTCTGACTCTTCTTGCTTTCTCTCATCATTCTGTTCTGTTTACTCCACTATCTAAGCTGCTGTTCTATCAAATGGCCAAGGCAGTTTCTTCATTAACCAATGAAAGTAACACATAGACGGAAGACCCTCCTACATCACTCAGGCCTCCATAAGTAGAGATTATTTTTCTCCCAACACTGGAGGCTGGTGGCTGAGGGGCTCCACAGCAGTCTGTATGGTGAAGTTGCAACCTGAGCATGCAGACACGGCCAGGGAGATGTGTGAATGTGTGATGATGATGAGGCAGAGGTGCAGGACCGAGTTTGGAAGCCACCAGTTTTGAAGAGATGAGCAGAGACGGTGCAGGCTGGGTAGTAGAGACGGGACTATACCCTCTCACAGATCTCTCCAGGGGCACCAATACTGCTGATGTTGGGGCTGGATGGGAAAAGGGGGAGGAGGGGGTAGGGGAGGGAGGGTGGACAGCCAGTTCTACACTGCAGAATGGAATGCAGGAAAAATATGCTGCAGCATGGGCTGGGATAGGGACACTGGGAACCTGGATCTGGGGATGATATCTGGGGAGCCAGGTCATTGGGTGGCATCTGGAGAAGGCTGGGGCAGGGCAGGCAGGAACAAGATGAGTAAGATGTGTTCCAAATCTTGTGTGGGTGGCATTCTGAGAGGATGAAAGGGACCAAGGAGGGGCAAGGTTCAAGGCACTGGGCTAAACTGGGGTGTGTTAGCCTTGAGGGTTTTAAAGCTAGAGCTGGGACACTCAACCACAAATCACTGTGTTGGGGTGCTCGCCCACTGCTATCTCACACTGTGACTGCATCTGATGCATGTCCTTGGGAGAGACTGGAGATGCTGTGAGAGCACAGTGAGAGGAGGCCTGAGAGAGAGGTCCAGAAGAAACTGCCTCTCCTTACCTGGTCATGTGTCCTCCAGAGCCACGTGGCTGCTGTTGAAGCCACCCAGGCTGTAGCATTGGCTCTAACAGCCAGGCAGACAGATGAGTGTGGATGCCCAGGGTACCCCAACAAGGCCTCCTGTTTGGAACCTGGAAGGAGGGGTCTCAGCTGGAGACCTGGCTCTTAGGCTTCTGCCACTGTCCTCACTGCTGATGCTAAGCTAAGCACCTCGTCCTGGTCACAGGCAGACCTCACAGTGACAGAGTGTGAATATTTCCTGAGCAGCTCAGATACACAGTGAGGAGAGAAGAGACAGAGAAGGGAGGGAGGGGAGAGAGAAAGAGAGAGATCACACCGGCAGCAGGGTGGAGCGGAGGATGTCTCCGGACCATGGAATCTGGCTTCCCGAGGATCAAGAGAACAGCCTTGTGTATAATGAGATTGACTCTTAAATTGAAGGAGCTCCGCTTGCTCTGCAGTTCAGACCTCCCTGCTGTGTGTTTACTCCCCAGGCTCTGACATTAAGCCATCCTACACGCGAGCTGGGAGCATTCAATTAGGTTTTCTGTTATTAATCAGTCAATTAAGCCGCAATCTCTGGGATATCCATTTTCACTCTTAAAGAGGTGAGAGCCGTTCTTGGGGCCCCCAGTCTATCTTGAAAATGGCAGTGTCTGGGTGTGGTGGGTGAGGATGTGGGGGCTCTGAGGAAGCTGGGGGACAGAGAGGATAGGAGAGGCAGCTGAAGAGAGTGGAGCCCATGGCCAAGGTTGGCACTTGGATTCTCGAGACTTCTGGGAGTTTTGAAACTTACAAGGTCAAGGTAGTCATGGTGCCCTGAGCCTCAGTCTTTCCATCTGTGAAATGGGAAGTTTGAGTCCTCAGTCTCTATTCCCATTTTTGAGACTTACAAACCCAACAAGATGAGGAAGAGGGATCAATTTACTTCTGTGGTCCCGGGGATCAAGTCCAGGTTCTCGAGTATGCTATGCAAGCCCTCTGCCACAGAGCTCCATCTTCAGCCCCAAGTATGGAATCTAGCCCAAGTCAGAGAGAATTCACACACAATTCCACCGAGGGCAGAATGTCCATTTGGATCTGCAGCATCCGTGCACACATGGTACACAAAGTGCTGTGTACGGCTGTGATTTGAGGGCTCTGAGCAGGAGAATGGAGCATCACTGCTCTAGGTGAGACTTTCCAAGCTGTCTCCCAGAGCTCAGCCTTCAGATGCCCAACAGAATGTGGTCTCAGGGCAGCACAAGGGAGGAAACCTGCTGCAGCAGGTGTGTGTTGTCTGTCAGTCCATCAGTTAACAGTGAATTGCTAAAGGAAGCAGACAAGAACAACTGACAAGAGTTAGTAGCAACTGCAGGGAGGTGTTTGCGTTTGTGGTTAGTACCGGAGCTATTTGCCATAACACCTTTTGAAGTCAGGAATTGCGGTAACTCCTGCGCACGATCATTCCTGAAATGTCTGCAATGAGGTCGTGGGCGTCCTTCGCACTGGGAGGGTTCTGAGGTGAGGCGATGTCATTAGCACTCGAGCTGCTTCCGTGCTGGTGTTTGACCAGGGCTTGCTGGGTAACAAGCACATGGTAATTGCAAGTATGTTTTCAAGTCATTTATTGTATAGGTACCACAGAAAATCACGAGCACGTGGAACTTCCTGAAGTATTCAGTGGGCAAGTGCACATATTTCATTTGTGAAAACCAGGCTCCAGAGCGCCTTTTGTAATCAGCACATGCATCCCTTTGTGAATGAACTCTCTGCAGTTATTTATATTCTGTGTGAAAACCACTTATCAATGGGTGTTCCTGGAATGCTGGGTTTACGATGAACACATAAGCAGTTTGTAGGTGGGTTCCTAATAACAGCTTGAAAGAATCCTCCCTCTCTTGGATTCCTTTTGATCCAGTGTATTTGTTGAACAAGCCCAAGCTCCTATAGAGCTGACCAGTCACTATTTCTCAGAGTGCACATCTCTGTACTGAGCCTACTTAGGAAGGGCTATAGTTCAGCTGTACACGGTCCAAAGCCCAGGGCAGTCCCAGAAGTGCAGGCCAGAGCCCGGTGCCTCCTTCACTGAGATGATGGAGTCTTGTGTATTTCAGGAATCTGAAGGTGTCCTCTCAGGGATGAGTCCCAAAGACCAGAGGGAAATGCCAGTCACAACTGATTTATGAACACATGAACATGCTTCTTCCCAAACAGGAAGCCCAGCTATTCCAGAAAATGGTCATGAAGGAGGAAGGAAGGGGAATTAAAGTTGTTGATCGCCTAGTGAAAGCCAGTCATCTTTCTAATTGTTTCATGGGGGAACTCTCAATGAATTATAACAACGACATGAGGGCCAAGCACCATGGTTTTAGCATTAATCAAAGACTCCACAGAAAGAAAGCCAGTGTTCAAACAAGTCTTAATGATGCATCTAGAAAAACACACCAACTCAGAGAAAAAAATAGCAAAGCAGTGATGGTGACTATGTGGCTTGAGAGTAATTAAAACACATCAGGACCCAGACAGAAAAATCATTCAACGGGAAAACTGTTTCACCTTCAATAGTCTTGGGGTTCTCTTCTACAACAATAAAAGGAAGAAAAGAGATGACTAAGACTTTTATACCCAGCCAAACTGTGCCTAGCATATGACAGCATCAACAGTGATATCCTGTACGCTGAAGGGCCTGACAAAGCACACTATCATTCAACCTTCTTTAGAAATTTCTTCAGGGCGTATTGCAGTCAAACAGCTCAAAACTCACAACTCCAGAAGGGCTGTTTGCCAGCTTCTTGTTCCTGTGAGAAACACCTGAGATAACAAACTTACAAGGAGAAAGGGGTAATTTTTACTCTTTTTTTTTTTTGTGGTTGCGGTTCACAACTGGTGGCTCCATTATTTTGGACCTGAGATTCTACACTACAAGTGCATGGCAGGGAAAGCTGTTTGTCTTCTGACTGATAAAAAACAAAAGAAGATACAACCACTAGGGTCTGCCCATCAGAGATTCTGCCGTCCCCCAATAGCGCCAAGCAGGCACCAAGCCTGTCGCGTGGGACACTCTATGTAAACACCCCAGATATAAGAAGAGGACAAGGATGATTAGAGCTACAGAAGAGTCCATCCAAGGGTGGTCAGCCATATGGTCAGCACTTGTTCATCCTGTGACGGGAATGGGAGAAGAGGCAAAAATGAAGGAAGGTGTCCACCACAGACACCTGTGTGCATGTGTATGGGGGCACGATGCACATGTGGGGTCAGAGGTCAGCCTGTGGGAATCAGCGCTCTCCTTCTACACCTGGGTCCCAGGGATAAAGCTCAGGCTTTTAGTCTCGTCTGCCCCCAGCTGGATTTCCAAGATGAATTAAAACAAGTTTGGAGGTGACCTCACCCCCAGTCTTCTTATTGCTTGTGGTGGGGAGTCCCAGCCTCTAGCTGCCCAGAGCTCATGTCAATAGGCCTGTGATTTACTTAAGATTTAAAAAGAAGCCAATCAACTTGATTTCTTTATATATTCATTTTTAGATGTATTGTAATTATGCAAAATGAATGTTTGATAACAACACTATTATCCGTGTCTATAAAACATTTAGGTCATAATTATGTCCAGTAAATATCTTTCTAAAAGGATTTATTTTTAGTTTTAAATTATGTGTCCAAGTGCAGTGCCCGAGGAGGCCTAAAGAGGGCGTCAGAGGCCCAGGAGCTGGAGTTACAGGTGGTGGTAAGTCTCCTATGGGTGCTCTGTGAACAGAGCTCCACTCCTCTGTAAGAGCAGTACACAGCTTTTTTATCCCGGGGCTGGGGAGGAGTAGTAGTATTATCCTTTCAGCAGTTAAATAAAGGTTTTTATTGGTGATGAGGAAGGACACACATGCAGTAGACATACAGAGAAAAAGACCCTCTTCAAAGCAGTGTGGGGACTCAGAAAGCCAAAAAATTCCACAGTGCACATTCTTAACTGCTAGACCATCTCTCTAACCTCAAAATTAAATGCTTTATTTCAAAACTGGTCATGCAACCCCTGTAGACAGGAACCATCAGCCATCAGCAAAAGGCAATTCAAATACAACAATACTGTGGATGTTGATTCTGTCATTGACAAAGGATCCTGCCTTTTGCTGTTAGGTTCTGCTTGTTTGTTTTCGTTTCTGTTTTCTTTTTTAAAATATAGTTTAGCAGCTTTGAATTTGGGACGACACTCAAGTGACCTTTTACAACAAGTTGGAAGATTTATCTTTTTCTTGGAAGTTTGTGGAACTGTCCTGTGATGGCCTCAGCTACCCTTGGGGCTGACAGGTTAGTCCCTGCAGATGTCATGCATGACTTCTCTATGAATGTTCTGGGTCCCAAGACTTCTTGTGGCTACAAATTGGAGGTGAGTACGTGCCAGAAATGTGTTGCGAGAGAGGAGAGACTGGCGAGATCTTCTGGAAAACCATGGAAATGGAGCAGAATTTGCAGTGGGTCTTGCCATTCCAAAGGTCAGGGCTGGGTAATATTCTGTCTCCCCATGTCGCAGGTGATCTTAAAGCCTAGTGAGAAGCAGTGGGTATAAACATACTTTAAATATTTTTAAAATACTCTCCTAATTGGTCTCTTCCAAAGCAGCACATGGTTTTCCTGGTTTTTAACCTCAGACAAGCAGCAACGGGTCGAGATACAAGGAGACTGTCTCCAAACCACAGGGCTAGTGCGTGTGTGCTCGTGTGCATCTAAGGTCAACTATTACTAGAACTCAGTGATTTCTCTCCTGTTCTCAACAATGGAGATCAGGACCTTGTATGGTCATGGCCAGAGGCTGGCAGGGACTGTACATTGCTCAGGAGTTCCATTTCTCTGCCAAGTGACAAGGAAGCACAACCGCTCAGTCCCTGCGCTTGCTGGCAGTTGTGGAGCCATCTGAGGATGGGAGGGAGAAGCTGTGTGCCTGTGTTGGAGAGTGAGATGGGTGGGTCTGGAGGAATTCTTTAGGCATTTCACATTCTCACTGCATGGTGTGGTGGTTTGAATGTTATTGCCCCCCATAAACTTATAGGGAGTGGCATTATTAGGAGGTGTAGCTTTGTTGGAGTGGGTGTGGCCTTGTTGGGAAAGTGTGTTAATGTGGGGGTGGGCTTTGAGGTTTCCTATGCTCAGGATACGGCCCAGGGTCTCAGTTGACTTCCTGTTGCTCTCAGCTCCAGCAGGACTCTGCCATGTTCCACCATGATGATAATGGACTGAACCTCTGAACTGTAAGCAAGTCTCCCCAATTAAATGTTTTCCTTCATTAGAGTTAATATGGCCATGGTGTCTCTTAGCAGCAACAGAAACTCAGACACATGGCTCACTCACCCCCCCCCCACCTCTTTTTGAGACAGTGTCTTTCTCTGTGTGACCCAAGTTACTGTAACACTGAATCTGTTTTGCCACAGCTTCCTGAGTGCTGGAATTACAGGCATGGCCATGGTGCCCACGGCTCTTCTGTTGTTGTTTTCTGTTTGTTTTGTTTTTAGCTGAGAACGACAGCCAACTGCTGTATCGTAACTATTAGCTGGCACAGAAGAGCTCAGCCTGTTCTCTTCTGTCTGTGTCTTCAACGAGCCAGGGCTGACTCGAAGTGCTGGAAGAGGGACACGCAGAGCAAGGGGCAGTCCATGTCCAGACATGTAAAGGCGGGAGAGCAGCTGAGGCCTGGGAACCCTGGAACTCTCTCCTTGAGATTTAGATTCTGATTGTTCTATCCCACTCGCTCCCCATGAATGTCCAACCCCGGTGCTTATTGGTTTTCTTTTTATTAGTGTATATCAACTAATCAACTAACTATACAAAACAAGTTTTAGTTTTTTAGAATCAGGAAAAATACCCCACTAACCTTAGAGTTTACTGAATTTGACAAGTGCCAGTCTAAAGAATATTCAAAAAACTTGAACAGCAGCAAAAATAATAAGTAAAAAATCCTCAACCAAAAGCCTGCTTATTTCTGGGTAATGAGTTTTCAGTAATTGTGATTTTTTTCCTCTTTTATAATGTACTTAGTTTCCCCCACAATGTGACCAGAGATTTGCTTTGAATGGGAATAAGAAAGACTTCAGGAAAAGATTTTTCCACAGCAGACTGCCTGGTCCATGAACATAAATGGACAGATCCCACCACTCTGGACTGAGTGACTGACACGAAAGCCTCTCGCGTGCACAGTGCGGCATTGGCACAGAACCTCATAGCAGTGGCCTGCACGCTGGGAGCCTCTCTGGACACCGTACCTGACACCAGCTGCCTGAGAACTTCTAAGACTGTGATAAAACACCATGGCCAAACCAAGTTGGGGAAGAAAGGATTGAGTTCATCTTACAGCTCGTAGTCCATCATCCAGGGAAGTCAGGACAAGAATTGGAGGCAGAAGCTGATGCAGAGGCCATGGAAGGGTTCTTCTTACTGGCTTGATCCTCATGGCTTGCTCAATCTGCTTTCTTGTAGAACACAGAACCACCAGCCCAGAGGTAGACTTGCTCCCCGTAGGTCAGTTGGGTTCATCCACATCAATCATTAATCAAGGAAATGTACCACAGGCTGGCCCACAGATCAATCTGGTTGGGCCTTTTTTTTTTTTTCATTTAAGACCTCCTCCTCCAAAATGATTCTAGCTTGTGTCAAGTTGATGTAAAACTAGCCAGCATGTCAGCAAAACACTGTGGAAACAGTTATTGTACTGTGATTGAATAATGATGAGAAAAGAATATGGGATGTCATCAGCAGAGAGGTGATTTTACCCCAAACATTTTCAACGTGAAGTCGGTTGGACCCAAGGATGCAGAACCATGCATGAAGGGCCAGGTATGTGACGTAACCCATTTCTACGGAAGCTTATCACACACTGCGACTCTGGCCAGTGTAGACCTGGGAGAGCCCTGGTCAGCAGTCTGTTGAAGCTCAGGTTAGACCTCATTTCATCCTGTTCCTGAGCATCCCTGTCTCCCTCAGCTTGCGTGGAAAACCTCTTCATACCTGTCACTTTTAGGTGTTTTCATCCAAATATTTCTCTAGGAAAGCAGTGCCAGCCAGGCTGACCGACAGGGAGAACAACAGAAAACTGGAGAAAAGAACTTTCCAGGTTAGCTTCCTACTTTGAGGCTAGCAAACTAGAGCCCTTTCTGGTGAGCCCTGACCCACGTTACTCAAACGCCTTTGCACCTGTGATGTGCTGAACCTGCCTGACCCCAGCGCTGTGTGACACAACTCTCTAGTGCATAGAGGCCAATCGGTCCACACAAACCCCAAACGTGCAAGAAGCACACTCAAATGCACTTTAAAAGCCAACTCACTGACACACATGCATGCACACATGTATGTATACATATATGTATGTGAACATATACATTACTGGTGGCTGTTCCTGATTTATTAGCCTAGATCATAGAAAGAAGTCTGGTCCCCTGTGCTCTAGTAGAGAGAATGCAGCAGGGGCGTGGGCCACTTCTGTGACTGTCCTGTAGGCTGTGAGTCCGCCTTGCTGAGGCACTCTCTCCCTTAGTGGCTATAAACACCAAGACCAAGAGCAACTTGGTAAGGAAAGTTTACCTCATCTTACAACTTATAGGCCATCATTCAAGGGCAGAAACCTGGAGGCAGGAGCTGGTGTAGAGGCCATAGAGGGGTGCTGCTTATTGACTTGCTCCCCAGTTTACTTTTCTCTATACCCCGGGACCACCTCCCCAGGGGTGGCATCACCCACATCGAGCTGGGCCCGTCCACATTGGACTTGTCTGTAGGCCAATCTGACAGAGGCATTCTCTCAGTTAAGATTTTCACTTTCCAAGTAAGTGTAGATTGTGTCAAGGTGACAAAAGCCAACCAGCACAGTGACTTTGATGGCACTGTTGCCTGTTTTTCATCTGTCATATGAGACTCTGATGACAGCCCTTCCTACCCAGTGCCAGTGAGGAGCACTGGTCACAGTTGCTTGGCATCCAGAAACAGGACTCCGCTAGCTAACGTGTTTGGAAACAAGTCCTTCTGGGTGAGCCCTAGAAGTTGAGGCTAGAGTCTTATGACAACTTGCGGAGGGACTTAGAGTAGAGGACCCAGCACGGATGTGGCTGGACTCCTGTCCCACAGTTTCTCAGCAGTAATTGACTGGCATAAGTGGTGGGCTCTGGCTGGCTGGGCGCTGTGGCTCAGAGCAGCATCTCCGGTGTTTTAGGTGCTTGGTGAACACACCCTGGAGTGTTGATGTGCAGTGTCCAGACTGTGGGCAGCATGGTGCGTGTGCCTGCGTGTGTCTGTTACAGCAGATCCTTTGCTGTGTTACGTGCACTCCTGCATCTCCACACCTATTTGTTCATCTGTCTGTCCTTCTGGCCAGTTGACCCCACGGCCTGGGCTCTTCCATGTGTAGATCAGCAAAGGTGGGATATGGCTGTCACATGCATCCTCAGGGAACCCACACAGCTTTCTCTCCTCTGTCACTCCCTTAAGAACCCTGTGCAGGAACACTGCCCAGCAGCGCAGGGTCCCTGGTCCAAAGCTCTCCTGACTGCCCTCCTTCCACATGCCAGGTAGGTTTGGCCACCAGAGGCACTGTTTCATTGACGCACCTTCAAGGGTCACACCCCTCTCTGAGATCCTTCCCAAGTGAGGTCAAGAATCATAGCAAAACACACTAGAGAAATGCGTGATATTTCCAGAATTTATTGGACATAGAATTGAGAAAGTAGCCCAGACTGGGCCTGGGGGAACTTGGGATCGTCACGTGAAGAATTGGCTTGCAGCGAACACCAGGTCAGTGTGAGCCGAAGGCACATCACAGGCTTTGTGGCCTTTCCAGCCTCAGGCCGAGGAGATGCAGAAAAATCCCAGCATGCTTTGTATAGCTGCGGACAAACCCTGCAGCCTTGGTCACTGGTTGGGTGATTTACCTCCTCCTTTGAGGCATCCTACACACCAAAGGAGAGGGTAACTATCCAGGGCCAGGGGCCAGAGTGGCCTGGGGAACTTTCTGACCCAGGCAGACCTGGGCAGGTGGTGAGGCCTTTTCCCCATTCTGCTGTTGGAAGTCTCTCCATTCAGTAAACTGGATATTAAAAACAAATACACCTAATTAGAAATAAAATGTTTCCAACTGGCTTGAAATAAAATAAAATGTAATTACTAATGATATTTAAACGTTGTAGATATTTTATTTTTTTAAAAATCCCCTTAATTTAAAATGAAGTATGACTTTAATTTAGTTGAGAATGCATTAAGACGGGAAAGCTGCGGTTGGTTCAGCGCCTGCGCGGGCTTCCTGCTGCCTGCGAATAAAGACGGGGTATCGGGGACTGTCCATACAAGTGACGCTGCACACAGGCTTCCAAGAGAGGGATTCCTCCTGGGGTCAGAACACATCCTTAGGGACCTTGTAACAGATAGAGGCAACTCTTGCTTTTCTGTGACATCATGAGGATAGGCCCACACATGTTCTGTGCCTCAGTTTCCTCTTCTGTAAATCTATAATACTCATTTCTGGTGCGGCAAGTGTAGTGACATTTGAACTGAGCGTCTCTGAACAGGTTGTCCCCTGTAAGAGTGGACCGCTCACAGCAGGGCATCACCTTCGCCGCTCACCGCATGAGGTCGGAGTTGGATGACCCCAGTGTGTTCTACTGTCTCTGTCATTGCTGGGTGTATTGCAGATGCACACACTAACGGGTATGGGTGACACAGCACAGGTTGTCAGGGACACCCAGTCCCCTCTGAACACTGGAGCTGTATAAACACAGAGACTTGTGGTTCCTGTTCAGCTGCCTCTAAGGACGGTGATTGCCCCGCTGCAGGTCCAGAACTGATTTGTTAGGAGGACTTGATGCTACAAGGGTCCCTCACACTTCCTTCACTATGGGGCCCCTCAGGGGGAGCTGTCTCCATCAACCGGGAAAGGAAGAGAACCAGGAAATTAATTCATACACTTGTCACCTCACGTAAGAGCCCCTCATCAACTGCGGTGGCAGGGTACCCATCCTCTGGGAACTTTGGTCTTAGTCTGTACCTGGGTTATCAAGACTGGGCCTTTGTTCATCCATGCAAGCGTGGAGGGAGCTGGCCTGGACTCCTATCCCCGGTGGTCCTAGCAGAACACTAGCCAAACCTTTCCTCCTGGGATGAGGTGCTCTTCCACCCTGTCCTGGAGGTTCTGCACCTATGGTTTGCTGCCGGAGGGTCTTAGCTTAGGCGGCCACTTTTCATGGAAGGTATCCGTGAGCACCTCCCTCCCCCTCTGCCTTCTTCTCTCTGTCTCTGTCTCTCTGTGTCTCTCTGCCTCCCTCTGTCTCTGTCTGTCTCTCTGTCTCTGTCTCCCTCTCTCATTTTTTTCTCAGAGCTTTCCAGGGGCTGAAATTGCATTGCGTTTCTATTGTTTCCTTTTCTCCCTTCCCCTGGACGACTGCCATCACTGTCACTCCTGGGCTGGTTACAGAGGGAAGGTGGAACCTTCAGCTGCAGCTGTGCCTCATCTTTGCTGTGTGTCCTTGAACAAGTTACCCGGTCTCTCTGAGCCTGTTTGCTTGTTTGTAATATGTGGATAGTGGCCGTCTCTTAGGCATGCACTTGAAACATGCCAAACCTTGATGTGACACAATGACTTTGCGGGTGGGGCCCTTGTGGTTTTATGGGGGGGGGTGGATGACAGTCCCAGCAAAGTGTTCACTGGCATTTCATTGCCCTCCATGACCCGGAGCAGGTGCACTGTGAACACGTCAGATGAACATCTGGACCCTTCAGAGGAAGAAACAGGTCTGCCTACCTCGAGCCTCCAACTCCACTTTGCTTTGAGGGACACCCAAGGTCACCATGGCCAGAAGGGGCAATTTCAGGATGAAGACACTTTGGAAAGCCGTTGTCATGGCAATGGTGTGGACCTTGGCGCTGTCACCCAGCCAGAATTCCATTTTCTCTTTGACCAAAGTTAGTAGAACAGAGCAGCTTCTTTTTGCTTGCTAACTGGAATCTGGGTGACTCTGTGGTCAAGTAATTCGAACCCACACCTCTCTGCCATGTGCAACTATGTCAAAGTCTGGGATCATCAGGAAGGAACAGCCTAGCCTTCCTAATTCTGTTTAAGTCTGCTGTGTCCCCAGGGGAGTTGACGGGAGGAGGTGTAGACCCTCGCTGCTCAAGCTCTGCCATGAGGCTGGTCAGAGAGGACTCAGATCTGACATTAGTTAACCCAAGTGTCATCAAACACTGGACACGGGCAAGACCACACTTCAGGAGATGCAGCAAGTTCTCTAGTTACCTACGCATTGGCAGATTGATCGATCCTCCCACCCACCTCCTCCTTTCTTCCCTCCCTCCCCCTCCCTCTCCCCATTGTCCATCCATCCATCCATCCATCCATCCATCCAGCCAGCCAGCCAGCCAGCCAGCCAGCCAGCCAGCCATGCACCCTTCCACCTACCTTCTTCCCTTCCCTCCCTCCTCCCTCTCCCCATTGTCCACTCATCCATCCATCCTTCTACCTACCTTCCTTCTCTCCCTTCCTTCCCACTCCTCTCCTCCCTCCTTCCTTCCTTTGTTTCCTTCCTCCCCCATCTATCCTTCTACTGTCCACCCACCCACCCACCCACCTTCTGGCGCTTATGATTGTGCTGCCCACTCCACTGCCTTCCATGAACAAGTTGATAATTCTCCAGTCAGACACCCAAAGACCAACGCCTGCCTTGGTGAAGTCCCTGCAGGTGATAATGACCTCTCACACTGCTGCTCAGGGGTGCTCCCTGCTCTTTATGGACAGGGCAGTGGCCCTGCTTCCCCCTTCCTCCCTTTCTCTCTGTAGTCCTCTCCCGTCTTCTTTCACATTCCTTATGGACTCCAGTGTTTGCGGCTGCCCCCTATCGTCTCTGTGCTCAGCCCACACCCATGTGCAACTTGGTAAGGCTCAGGACGCGGAGGCTGGCAGGGACAGGCTCTTCATGTCATCACCCAGGAGTCAAAGATGATTATTAAACCAGTGTGGGACAAGGGACTGGAGGAGAAAGATGACGGATATATCCTGGTCTCTGTTGGAGAGACCACCAACCATTTGTCTGTCCATTCATCCATCCATCCACCTATTCATTCATGTCTGTCCATCTGTCCCTCCATCTGTCCCCCCGTCCATCCATCTGTCCATCCATCCACCTGTCTATTCGTGTGTCTGTTCGTCTGTCCCTCCACCTGTCTATCTATCATCTACTCAACCAGGCTCCTCACCCTTTGCACCCCCTTTCCTTTTACCCAGCCCCTACATGCATAACCAATTTCACTTCACAAGACAGCTGGCTGCATCCCAGCCAGGCCACATAGCCCATGCTGGAGCCCCACTTGCTTTGAGGTAAAGGAAAAAAAATCTGGCAAAATGTTGGGAATTGATGTTTGGAGAGCTCAATCCAGGACGCCGAGTGGGAAGATAGCACCTCTCTTGGCAAGAAACCCCTCAGTCTGTCAGTCCGGCTGCTGAGCCCAGGCCCTCACATCTTGCCTCCCTCAGAAGGAGGGGTGCTCAAGCTGTGGGAATTGACACCCTGGATGTGTGTGGGGTGCGTGGGAGCCACGTGTCTCTTCTGTTAGTGAGGGTGGGTTCCCCACCTATTGGGAGAGGCAGCTGGGGAGAGCGGACAGAGTTGGGGAGACACCACTGCTTCTCCCAACTGTCTGCAGTTCAGCCTTAAGCTGTGTATAACCCCAGATATCACGTGGTTAAGAGAGGAAACCACTCCCCCCTCCCCTCTTCACTTCCCTTCTCCAGTGCTGATGGCAGGGTGCAAGAGAAAGTGTCAGGAGCTTCAAGTGAGCCCAGCTCCAGCCGGCCTAACACTGCTCCCAGGCTCTGAGCAGGAGGGCCTGTGTACCACTGCTGGCAGCCTAGTAGAGGACGGCGCTGGTCCCCACCACAGGGTTAGTCCCAGGGGTAACAGACTGAATGGAGCAGCATTCCTACAGCTCCCCTCATGTAGATGCACCCCAAATCCTAATCCTTTCAAAGGCGCTGCTAGCCCATGTTTCCTTGTTGACAGTTTAGAGCTAACATCCTCCCCAGAATGCCAGGCTGTCTGAATGGGACCGGCGGCTGTCAGCTGCTGCCTATGGCTTCAGTCAGGGGTCTTGGGAAGTACTCAGCCAGCATAATGGTCTCCTCCTCTGTGTGGCTCTGGCCTTAAATCCCCTCATGTTCTCAAGCTCTTCCCATTTCTCTCCTTACCTGGGGACTCTGTTGTTCCTACTGCCTCTCCAACTTCAGAAAACACTTCCGTGGGCATTGGCACACTTTGCTGGTCTGTTTTTCTAACTCAAAGACAGTTGACTTCAAGGTTGACTCTGAAGGGCATTGTAACCACGGCAACCAGTCTTTGGTCCTAGTTCACCGTATCTACGGGATGCCAGCCTTGCTCCTGCCTCCAAGCCTTAGGTTCTCTCTGCTGTTGGTCCTCTGGAGAAGTTTGAACTCACCTCCTCCAGGAAGACTTCCTGGTGTTTTCTATGGGCTTATATAATCGCCATCTCTACTTCTTGTTCACACGGCAGCCTGCTCTCATGGTGCCCATGAGAGTCACAGAAATTCCTTGGGCATGCTTATGTAGTTTATAGAACTCCCTGGGACTGGGGAGATGGCTCTGTAGATGACCTGGGTTTGGGTCTCAGCACCAGGATACTGGCTCCAGGAGACGAAGCCTCTAACCTCTGGTGGCACTGCCCTTGTGTGCATATACTCACGTAATTAAAATAATAAAAATAAATCTTAAGGAAAGAAATCCTCTGAGTAGCTGGAGCAATGAAGTTTTTATCAGGGATCTTTTGGGGCTGGAAGACTCATTAATAAAAGAATTTAAAAATGGATCCAAAAGGAAGCATGGAGGCAGTGTTATTAAAGGTCTACATGGGGTAGAGTAGCAGACCCAGGGCTACTGGGAGGGATGGTGGAAATAGTCATGTCCTTTAAATGGAGGTTGGAGAAATAGCAAGAAAACCCAGAGAGAGAACAGGCTGAGCCCAGAACCAAAACCCAGATCAAGGAAAGGAAAAGGACTGGCTCAGAGGGTTTGAGCTTAGAGAACACCAGAGCGCAGGCTCTGCCCCAAGACACAGGGATACACACCAGAAGAGGAGAAACTCCAGTGCTGTGGAGCCTGCCAGCGAGCGAGCAGAGGAAGAGTCTGGAAGCAGGAGTGTGGGAAGTGGGAGTGACCCTTGACAGGACGCTTGCACAGCATCTGCCCCCTCCAGCTGATTAGCAAGAGCTTTCCTCAATAGGCTCCGTTCTGCAGATGATGAAGCCTGTGTAGGGAAGAGCTCGACATCCTGCAGATGAAGCCCGTGGAGGGAAGGGCTCCCATTCTTCTCTGCTAAAGTTTTCTTCATGGTTAATCGCTGTGGGCCATCTCCAGTCCCCACTGCCCTGCACAAAGGTGTGTGTGGGAAAGTGGCCAGAACCAGGGACCCAGCTCAAATGCGCAGCCTGGCTGTCAGACTTTCTTAACGAACATCTTTGGAAAAGCAAAATTACTTGCCACCAGACCCAGAACATTGGTTTTCTTGTTTATCTAAGCCCATGCACTTTTGACCTTTTCCTATCTTATTTAAGAAGTTGGCGTCAAATTCAATGTCTCTGTGGATCCTGTTTTCTTCAGGGAGGTTTATATTTATTGAGGTTGGGAGTAGCGTTCCTTGCTTTCAACTCTATCATCAGTGGTCAGCAAGGAGGCTGACCTTGGCAATGAGACTGAGGGAGACAGATCTCTACCTGAAGGGCCAACAGGGGTGACTTAGAGTTAACCAAACATTCTCTTTGTCCTTCCACACCTTTGAAAGGATCACCATTTTGCACTGCACAGAACAAAAAGTAACCTGCAAAGTAGACTCCACTAAAGTTTACGGGCATCTCCCTGCTAACAGAGAGATAAGAAAGGGGAGAGTGGAAGGGTGTGGGAGTAAGAACAAGACAGAGGACCCAATAGAAAACATGCAGAACTTTGGGCAGACACATTACCAGGAAGTGACCAGAGAAGTAGGCAACATCCTAAGCCTTCAGGGAAATGCTGAGAGGAGTGCAGCAAGCGCCCAGTACTCCCAGGACACCCTGGCATGGCTAAAGCAGAAAAAATTGATAGCATCAAGTGTTGACAAAGAAAGCAGAGCAACTGGAACACTTAGCCAGCAGGAAGGTAAAGGGACAAAAGTAGCCATTTGTTAGAATCAAAGCAAAATGTTTAAACTCTGAGTGAGCCCCAGGGCTCCATTCCTAGGTGTTTACCCTACAGGGAAGTCACCATGGTCTCCAAACACACATGGCAGTACCTTGTGTAGGGTTCCCAGGCTAAAGCAACCCTGGGTCTACTCACTGGAGTAGAGATGTCGAGTATGGAAGGCTTTCAGGAAAATCTGTCATGTAGAAATAAAAATGACCATGTCTCTGTAACCACGGACCACCAAACCCACAAGGTGCCAGGGAAAGAGCCAGTTGTTGGCTATGAGTATTAAAGACAAGCCTGTGGAAGCAGAGCCATGGACAGATTTTTCTAGTTGGTGGAAGGTGTAAGACATGGGGTCCTTCCTGGGGTGCGGGTTACTTGCATTCATTTATTGGGGTGCTGGGTTCATGGGTGTTTCCACTTTTAAAGAGGTGCCAGGCTGTACTCTGATAATGTGCTCTTTTCCTCTGTATTCAACAAAAACAAAACAAAATAAAAAAAACCAAAAAGAACCCCAACATTTAAATCCATTAAAGAAAAAAAAACTTGCTCGGCCTGGTTAAGGTCCAGAGTAATTGTCCCAGCTGCCACCCTGGGCCCCATGCCCACTGGGCCCTGCCTCCCCTTGCTGTTGCTCAGAGGAGCCTGCAGCCCTGAGAAGAAATCTCTCCCTCTTTTCATTCTTTCCTCTCCCTTGGCCTGGGGCTATTGTACGTATGCAAATGTGGAGCTGCCTAGGCAAAGTCGGCTATTTATAGCCATAGCGTTGGCACACTCACCACAGCGCTACAGACTAGAAAGCCGGAGGAAGCACTCACATAGACACACGCGCACACATGCATGCACGCCCGCACACACACTACACAGAGTGTATTTTTTTCCCCCAGGATATAAATTTCCCGTCCCATTGCAGTCTGGGCCGTCGCATGCAACATTGATTGTCTGTTATATTACATTTATTAAGAAGTGATAACTTGTAATAATTGGATGTTAAATTAAAGAACTCTCTCCTAGTTATTGCCGTCTCAATTATAACTGTCGCTGGCTGGCAGTTATAATGATATATGAGGGTTGTATTTTACACAGCCGACCGTGACCTGGTGAGTAATATTCCCCCAGCTCTGAGGGCATCCGTGCACTCCTTCGCTCCTAATGCCTTGCTCTGGTGCTCATTGGAATATTAAGCGTCTGCAAGGCTGAGGTGCCGAAATCCACTCAGCCAGCCTGGCAGCCAAGAGCCCTTCTGGCACCCAGACGCCCCCCTCCTTCCCTCCTGGTCCATGGCCAGCTCATTTGGGCTTTGTTTTATGGTTATAGGAATCACGTTTGTTTGGGAAGTTGCAGTCATAAATGTGGGTGAGAGTGTGTGTTCTGTTCTCTTGAAGATGATGCGTCTGTAGCGAAATCCCGGGTGCGGATGTCAGTGGTCGGGGGAGATGAGCCGAGAAGCAGGCTGGTCAAAATTGCACCTTGACAGTGGGCTTGGGAAGCTATTGGAGCAGGGTCCGGCTGTACCACCGCAGCACTGGCAACTCCGAGGCTTCCAGGGCTGAAAGCTGAGGCTCTGGGTGAGTCTTTTGCACAGGGTTGCAGACTCCACAGAGGACAGGAACTGACGGCCAGGAGCCACTCAAATGTTCCAGATCTTGAGAATATGGCATTCTCTAAGGTCAGACAATAGGTTGACCAGGCTCTCACATCCATGCTTCCTTGTCTCCTCTGTTTCTTTTATTGGAGGCTACTTTCAGTTGGATGTGGTCATACAACATTCAAGAGGTATATGTGAGGCCCCCAAGCGCCACAGTCCTCAGGGCACACCCTTCAGTTGCCATTCTGTATTTGCTTCCTAAGGCTGTGTAAGGAAGTTTCATAGCCCAGACAGCTCACTTACAGGAGTGTGTTTCCCGAACTTCTGGACTTTGGGTCTTAAATGAAGGCATGGATGAGTCTTGCTCTCATGAGACTCTGAGGGAGGGCCTCCCAGACTCTGGCATCTTCTAGCAGCCCAAGTGTCCCTGGCCTGGTGGCCCAAGATGTTTCTTCCTTCACTCCTCTGTGACTATGTCTGACTTTTCCTTTAGGAAGAGGTCACACATTTGAGGTAGGGCTCTCTGGTCTTGGCTAATTATGTCCACAAAGACCTCATTTTCAAATAAGATCATATCCCCACATTACCAACCTAACTTTTGTCCAGAACACATTCCATTTTTATAGGTGAGAAAACAGAGTGTGAGCACCTGGGATGGAGGGGGAGCTAGAGTGTGAACACCTGTGGTACAGGGGGAGCTAGAGTGTGAGCACCTGTGGTGGAGGGGGAGCTAGAGTGTGAACACCTGTGGTACAGGGGGGAGCTAGAGTGTGATCACCTGAGGTGGAGGGGGGAGCTAGAGTGTGAGCACCTGTGGTGGAGGGGGAGCTAGAGTATAAACACCTGTGGTGGAGGGGGAGCTAGAGTGTGAGCACCTGTGGTACAGGGGGGAGCTAGAGTGTGATCACCTGAGGTGGAGGGGGAGCTAGAGTGTGAGCACCTGAGGTACAGGGGGGAGCTAGAGTGTGAGCACCTGAGGTGGAGGGGGAGCTAGAGTGTGAGCACCTGAGGTGGAGGGGGAGCTAGAGTGTGAGCACCTGAGGTACAGGGGGGAGCTAGAGTGTGAGCACCTGAGGTGGAGGGGGAGCTAGAGTGTGAGCACCTGAGGTGGAGGGGGAGCTAGAGTGTGAGCACCTGAGGTGGAGGGGGAGCTAGAGTGTGAGCACCTGAGGTGGAGGGGGGAGCTAGAGTGTGAACACCTGTGGTACAGGGGGGAGCTAGAGTGTGATCACCTGAGGTGGAGGGGGAGCTAGAGTGTGAGCACCTGTGGTGGAGGGGGAGCTAGAGTGTAAACACCTGTGGTGGAGGGGGAGCTAGAGTGTAAACACCTGTGGTGGAGGGGGAGCTAGAGTGTGAACACCTGTGGTACAGGGGGGAGCTAGAGTGTGATCACCTGAGGTGGAGGGGGGAGCTAGAGTGTGAACACCTGTGGTGGAGGGGGAGCTAGAGTGTAAACACCTGTGGTACAGGGGGGAGCTAGAGTGTAAACACCTGTGGTGGAGGGGGAGCTAGAGTGTGAACACCTGTGGTACAGGGGGGAGCTAGAGTGTGATCACCTGAGGTGGAGGGGGGAGCTAGAGTGTGAACACCTATGGTGAAGGGGGAGCTAGAGTAGAAACACCTGTGGTGGAGGGGGAGCTAGAGTGTAAACACCTGGGGTGGAGGGGGAGCTAGAGTGTGAGCACCTGGGGTGGAGGGGGAACTAGAGTGAACAGCTTGAGGGGGAGCGAGCTCAGGGAAGAGCAGAGAAGGCTAGGAGACAGGCTTTGCCTCCCACCTTATTCTTCCAAGTGTCTTCCAATGAATCCAGCAACTAGGTGTCTGGGGTCAGGGAGGGGGCTCCTGTGGGAGGTGCTCTAGGTCTCACTAGAAGAGTTTGGCTTTTCAAGGCCAGCAGCCATTGAAGAGATTGTGACTTGAGTCCCAGAACTCAATCATCTAACAAATAACTACAAATATCCTCTGTCGATGACAAACCAGACACAGGTCCCCAAAGTGTGCTCTGGGCCCTAAGAGAGACTTTCATGTGGTTCTGGATAGAAGCCTCAGTTCATGGTGGGGAAACCGAGGCTGGAACTGGTACAGCCAGGAGACCTATCATTATCCCCAGCCCAGCCTGATCCACAGCCTTGGTTTAGGATTTGACTTGGTGAAACTCCCTCCCACGTGGGACTCTTGACAGCCCATGGAGTCTCCCTGAGTTTTGTTTTACAAACGGGAAACTGAGACTCAGAGCCCTTGTGCCTGGAATTTGAACCAGGACTGCCAGGCCTCACAACTGCCCCCTCACATGCTTTTCTTCTGCCAGGAAGGGTGTTACCTTTCTCCCCTCCCTTCTGCCCTCAGCCTGCTACTGGATGGTTGGCCTTCATCTCTGGGCTCTTTCCCTCTGACTCTGAGTTGAGGCCAGAAGCATTCTGCTGCCATAGTCCATGTTCTACAACTAAACGTCTGTTGGTTTATAGTCTGAACCTCCACCGCCTTCCAGGCGATGCCCCCATGACCTAGGATGATGCTTACTGCGCAGCAGAGACTCAACACACACAGACAGACAGGAGTGCAGAGGTGGCTTGGGAGATCAGGTGGCAGCACTGCTCTGGCAGGTTCCCAGCACCCAAGTTGGGTGGCTCACATCCATCTATGCATCTCCAATGCCAAGGGATCTGATGCCCTCTACTAGCTACCTTGGACATTGCGCACACACGGCAGATTTACAAGTAAATAAACAGTAAAATAAAAAAAATTACAGGGGCTGGAGAGATTGCTAAGCAATTAAGAGCACTGTCTACTCTTCCAGAAGATTTGAGTCACGTGGAGACTGACTGTGTTCTGTAACTCCAGTTCCAGAGGATTCAATGCCCTCTTCTTGCCTTTGTGGGTACTGCACACATGTGTCCACACACATACAAGCAAAACACCCATACACAAAAACTCCAGAATACATAGATACATATGCACACACACGCCGCACATGCACACATATCACACTCACTTGATCACACACGCCACACATACATGCACACACACTCACACACATATAAACACAAATACACACTTTTTTTAAAGATAGAAAGTTCTCAATGGTTGTGTTCTGCACTTGAGGGTTCTTATTTTTTTGTTCTGTTTTATTAATAAGAACTTGCTAGTAGCCCTGGGTGGCCCCCAACTGGTGATCCCTCAGCCTTAGCCTCCGGCCTGTGGGAATTACAGTCATGTGCTATTCCTCCGGGCTGCAGGAATCCCAGGTGTGCTCCCACCTGCTGTGCCCTTTATTTTAAGGACTTACCCAGCACAGGCCCTGCTGCAGATCTCCCCTTCCCTTCAAAGCTGGGGCAGACTAACTCCTGTCCCCACCCCGCACTCTGTCCTCCAACTTTATTTTTTCTTAAACAGGGACATGGGGCAGGATGGTCATTGTGGGTCCATTTTTGTCTCCCACTCTTGGGTTTTCAGACCCACCTGAGCAGGAACCTCTCTGTCTTTGGCACTGCTAAGTCCTTAGCACCCACTCCAGGGCCAAGCACAGAGAAGGGCTTGGTCAATTCCTAATGGTTGGTTAGTGACTCTTAGGCACCAAGACTTACCAGCAGGAGTGTGGCCCTCAGTGTATAATTTTTTTTGAGTCTCGACAACCATTTTGGGGTCCTCCCCTGTGTGCACAGAAGTAACCAGAGGCTCAGTGACAATAGGGGGACTTGTCTGAGACTAGCATTTAAGCCAGAGGCCATCTCTGGGCACCAACTTGGCCTACCTAAAGTGGTCAACACAGTTGTTGAATGGCTGATGTCTATAGGACAGCGATGTGCGCATCTGCATTTTGATACCATCCTGAGAGTATCAGGAAGGCATTGCTGTCCACTTAGCAACTTTCTACAAATAGCTGTTTGCTTCCTTGCTTGCCTCCCATCTTTTCTACTCTTTTGCATTTTAAAAAAGGAATTAGTTGTTATTTTTTATGACTTTGGTTGTTCATGCTTGTAAGTGCCCAGAGAGAGGGGGGTGGTCTGAGAACTGTGGGGGGAACTGAGCACCCAGGACAGGTGCAGACTGGTGGACAAACAGAATATCAGTGAGAAGAAGGTGCTTGGTGCTCACAAACTCATCGAGACTTGCTGACCTGTGGTTTGCAGGTCAGTGGGTCAGCAGTATGGGGACAGCCGCAGCTGTGCCTGGTCAAGAGAGACAGGCTGAACAAAGCCCAGCTCTGTAGATATTCTTCTAAAAGTCACCCTCTGGAGGTCCAGGGGGCCACTCTGGGGACCCTGGTGAGCGCAGTTGGATCAGAGCTCACCGGCAGTTGACTGCAGCTCCTTAGCCTCCCTTCAGTCTTCCTGGATCTCCTGAGCTCCATGGCCTTTGTTCTGAAACAGAATGTTCTGTGACTGAGTTGAGTGCAGAACAGGATAGACCTGGGTCTAAGTTCTGTATGTTAATGTGCGTCTGCCTACAGGCGTGCCTGCGACTGCTCATGTGTGTGTGAGAGCACGCATGCATGTGTGATGAGAGGCCAAGGGCTTGGTCGTATTCAAATGAACGTATGGCCATGTGTTCAGTGTGCATGTACCACACATGAGGCATGTATATGTGTAATTGCTTCCAGCTCTTTCTCAGTATGTATGCAATGATGTGTGCCTCGAGTGGACGTGTGGACATGTGTGAGGGCGGGGCATGTGTGAATGGGCTCTGAGTGTGTGCCTGTGGCTCACCTGGTGGCTGTGCACTTGAGGGCTGTGTGTCTGGTGCAGGGAAGGTGAAAGTGTGTCTCGGTCTTGTGGCTAACAAAGGGCTTTTTCTCCCCAGTGTGCAGGTGCCCACCATGGTCTTCTGCTCAGCATGGCCACCTTCTGTCAACCTTCCTCTGGCTTCTACTTTCTGAGCTTCTGTTTTCACCTCTTTCTGACTAGCGGTCTCTCTCCTTCAGTCTCCATTTCTACTTCTGTCTCTCCTCATCCCTGTCTTCTTTTTCTCTCCATCTCCTTTCTTCCTCTGAACATTTGTGTATGCGTGTGTGCACACACATACATGCATGCGCATGTATACACACATACATGCATGCGTATGTATACACACACACACACACACACACACACACACACACACACACTGTGGACTCTCAGAGTCTTTTCCAGTGAACATGGTATTATAAAGAAAGACTCAGCCAGTCCACAGGCACAGCTTCCTTATATACAGGTGACAGAGGGAGGAGAAATTCAGTTTCCTGTCCCTTCCCCTTGTCTGGGTACTTCACGCCCATCGCTGTACCCCAGGACCCGTCCCTGTTCTTCCTCCCGGCTCTGTGCATGGCCCAGCTGCACGTTAATGCATTTGCCGCCTGGATCGGATGTAGAAGGGAGAGGCCACAGGTTAACCATTTATTACGAAGGCGGTTGGAGCGGGCGCACTGCACGTGGGTCCCAGCAAAGCTGCAATTTGGCACTTGAGCTGGGCTGGGAGGGATCGCTTCCCCAGAGGTGACCCTCGGCGGGAGATTGCATGTCACCAGTGAGGAATGGCGCACAGGCGTGATGGGTAGGCTGTCTGCCTCCCTGACCTCAATCGCCTCCTGCCGCGCGGCTGCCAGCATGGAGCTGACACAAAGCGCTTATGATTTCTACTGTGAAGCCGCGGAAGGATAATGAGGGCCTGGGCCCAGACTGCTGGGATGGGGACTGGCCTCCTGGGCCTGGAGTTCCAGTCTGAGTAGCTGTTCCTAAGAAACCAGGGGAAGGCTGTGTTCAATCAAGGAAGATGCAGGGGAAAGGCAGGACGGCAACATGCTTGTCTGTGGGGACACAAGGAGCACCTACTATGGTGTCTGTGACCCAACCTGGGATGGTGTGGGCTCATACACAAATGTTCTGTGTAGCTGCCAAAGGCCTGTCAGTGAAGACTTAGGGAGGTCATGAGTCACCGTTTCCCCCTCCCCCAGCCCCTTTGAGTTTCTACTCCCACAAGGGATGTGACCATACTTCTGTCTCTAAGGGAGGTGGGATCCACCAGGGAGCCTAGATTGTCAATACTTAGAACAGAGCCCAGCAGGCCAGCTGTGTGCTGCTGTTGGTCAGCACTGCCGACAGTCTGGCTACTCTGCTGTAAGAATGTCGGCCACGCAGGGCTAGAACAGGTCACTGTGGCATGTGTGAGGCTCTGGCCTCAGCCCCAGTACTGCAGATGACAAATAAAAGGAATAGAGACCAGACTTCAATCACAGATAAGAACAAGGAGGTGACACTGGGTTGCCACTGGAAATGGGGCACAGGTGGCTTTCAAGTTCAACCCGCCTCCCCACCTAACTCCTCCCTCTCGCCTCCACTCTCTTTTTCTCTATTAGTTAGTTGCTTGTGTTTCCTTTTGAGCCACCAGACAGACATACTACCTACCTGCCCACACAGGATATTTAGGTGACATCATTTAAACTTGTAGTAATGACTCACAGTCTCCAGTGACCAGGTGACAGTACTAGTAGGTGCTGAGTGATGATCTCTTGGTCATCCTGGTTAGACATTCCCCTTACTGGCCAGCAGGCCTTGGTGATACTCCAAGTGTTCCTCAGGCCTCCACATGCAAATACATGCCTGTGCACACGCATCTATACACGCACACACACACGTACATGTGTACGCATGCACACAATACCCACATGCACCTATACACGCACACACACACGTACATGTGTACACACGCACACAATACCCACATGCACCTATACACGCACACACACGTACATGTGTACACACGCACACAATACCCACATGCACCTATACATGCACACACACACGTACATGTGTACACACGCACACAATACCCACATGCACCTATACATGCACACACACACGTACATGTGTACACACGCACACAATACCCACATGCACCTATGCATGCACACACACATGTACATGTGTACGCATGCACACAATACCCACATGCACCTATACATGCACACACACATACATGTGTACACATGCACACAATACCCACATGCACCTATCCACGCACACACACACGTACATGTGTACACACGCACACAATACCCACACGCACCTATACACGCACACACACACGTACATGTGTACACACGCACACAATACCCACACGCACCTATACATGCACACACACACGTACATGTGTACACATGCACACAATACCCACACGCACCTATACACGCACACACACACGTACATGTGTACACATGCACACAATACCCACACGCACCTATACACGCACACACACACGTACATGTGTACACACGCACACAATACCCACACGCACCTATACACGCACACACACATGTACATGTGTACACACGCACACAATACCCACAGAGAGGATCCCCCAAGCAGACATGCCCATCTTTCTTGCAGAGCTGGATTGTGCCTAGAATCTAAAGCATTTGGATGATCTAGTCTGGAACATGAGCTTTGAAGACACAGACCCCACTGGAGCTGCAGAAGTCAGGGCTCTGCAAAGGTCTGTGCTCAGCAGGATACCCCAGAGACTGAAAGAAACTGGGCTAAGTTATAGGGTGTGTTCTGGGCCATTCCTTAAGGTTGTTCCTCCTAAAGAACCTGTGTTTGTGCAGTCTTCCCTTATGACTTTCTGTTCAGAGCACTCGTGAGCAGGTAGGCAGAGTCTCCGTTGGTTTGGGACTTGGGGTGAGCTGACTAGGAATGCGATCACTGTGCTCCCCAGGGCAGGGTCCCAGCTCTCTGGACACATTGTGCCTGAACTCTGCCACTTGTGGCCCCTATGAGACATGGAAAAGAGACCTTCTTTGTCTGCCTAACTCTACAATCTTTCCACTCATGGGATGAAGGCACCATAAGCTTGGCCTGTAGCTCTCCCATCACTCACTGCCTTGTGTGGCTTCCATGGGCTCAGATTTTGAGAGGAGTCAAGGGCAAGAAATATTGGAGGAAGAGACTGACATGCGGCAGCCAGAGGGGAGCCCTGTAGACAAATTCTAAATGCCAGAATGTACATAAGTTTGCAAGCCCTGCCTGAGGAGGGAGGGAGCTGGGTGGAGAGATATATCCAATATTCTTGGATAGCTCCTCTCCAGGTCAGGGCAGGTGAAGTCCCTGGCAACCCCAATCGTTCCTGAATAATTTTAGAACAATTACTAAGGCTGTCATGGTTCAATGAGAATGCCTTTTCCCCTTATATGTTCACACATTTGAACACTTGGTCCCCAGTTGGTGGAACTGTCTGGGAAGGATTAGAAGGTGTGGCCTTGTTGAAGAAGGTGTGTCACTGGGGGCAAGCTCTGGGTTTTCAAAAATTTCATTTCCAGTCTCTCTTTTCTTGCAGACTGAGATGTGAGCTTTCAGCTGTTCCTTTGCTCCATTGATCAATTAAATATCTTATTTTATTTTTTTATGTATGAGTGTTTTGTTTCTGTGTATACCTGCAGGTCAGAAGAGGGCATCCGATCACATTATAGATAGTTGTGAGCCACCATGCGGTTGCTGGGAATTGAACTCAGGACCTCTGGAAGAGCAGCCAGTGTTCTTAACTGCTAAGCCACCTCTCCAGCTCAAATACTTTCTTTTATGAATTGCCTTGGTCCTGATCACAGCAATAGAAAAGTAACTAAAATAGCAAAACAGAGAAATCTAGTAAGGCTCAGAGAACATATGTCACTCCCAGTAGAGTTGCTGGAACAGCCTCCTTTGCAGAGCCTTTGCCCATGGAATCTTCTAGGCTGTACGAAATGCTTCTTCTAGTGATTGCATCTAACCTCAATACCAATGCCCTGCTTCATTCAGATGAACCAGACACTGATGTGGCTTCTATGCCATCCTTGTGGCCCAGTGGTATGTACTATGAGGAAAACCCGGCTCTTTTTATTTCCAGGAAAAAGAAAAGTGAAGGACAGCAGAGAGCACCATAGGAGACAGCTGTGGAGGGCACCTGAAGCTCACCAGCTGTCAGTCTCACTGGCTGCCAACACAAGGATAGCCATGTTCCAACCCAGTTCAATTGCAGGAGCAGGAGTCATGGGGACCAAGCCACTCCCTTGTTGAAATTGAGTCGTAGCCCGCTGTGGCTGGGAACAGATGAGTCTGAGCTCATTCCTGGTAAGGAATGCCAGGAGGCAGAGGCGCCACTGCGTCTCACTAGTTGAATCTCTGCATAGTTTCTGGCTGGGTTTTCTTCCTGTTGACACCTGCTGTGAGGGTGGACTCTGAGGTCACTTGCTGCTCATAGGTGGTCCTCAGTCTCTGGGTGTGAGACAGAAGTGGAATTCATATCCAAACCTCTGCTGAGTCAAGGATTTTTGGATCCAGAACCTTGACTACGTGGCCTAGGAGATAGAAGTAGTCACTTCCTGTTCAAACAGGAAGTGAAGAGAATATCCCAGGGGAGTCACCTTTTCAGACAGTGGTGACCTGTGGATTTGAGGAAGTTCCAGTATTTCGCATTTTGAGATGCTAAGAAGGCAGAATATGTCATCCTTTACTTGGATGAGACCAGAGGGCTCCTGGAGTTGGCCCTGCTGGGGATATAGGTATGCAAGACCTGAATGTGGGTGTTGGGATGGGAACTCAGGGACTCTTGTTCATATAACAATCCTGCTTTCCCACTGGGGGAAGGGAGCTTTCTTGTCTTCCAGTGTTGAAAAAGAAGTTCCAGAGCAAGGAAAACAAGACAGAAGCAGAAAGTCCAGGTGTTCTGGATCTTTCTGAGGTGGTCAACTACTATTTCCAGCAAACCTTCCTTCTTGCAGGATCAGAAGTGGCATGCTTGCCTCATTAGGGGTCTGGGTTGTCTCTCTTATAGACCAGTTCCCTGTTGTTGCAGCAGCATGTGCCAGGCAGGGGTCAGAACCTTGAGCCATTAAATTCTATAGTGACTCAAGAAGGCAGCCATACTGTTCGAGGCATCATTTTGTAGATTAAGAGACTGAGGTGTGGAGAAACTAGGCCACTTTCTTTGAAGCCATTCATTTAGCAAAGCCACAAGCCACCAGTATGCCCAGGCTGCTGGAGACAGAGTCCTTGGTCTTGAAAGATATGTTGGTTTTGTCTGTTGTTTGTTTAGGAAAGGGATTAGCTATCACCTAGGCATGGCTGGGGAAGCTCCAGGTTGTGCTCTGGCCTGGGCAAGCTTCCAGCAATGGTCTCTCTGAGCTCCCTTCCTCTTTTGCCATTCTGGTCACCCTAGAATTAAGAAGGGATATGAACGAATCAGCTTTGCGTTACTATACTAAAATACCAGAGACTTGTAAAGAAGAAAGCTCTACTTTGACGCACAGTTTCACAGGCTCCAATCTGTGGTGAGCAGCACCATCGTTCTGAGTCTGTAGGAGGCAGGACACTATGGCAGGCATGTGGCAGAGCAGACCAGTCCATTCCTCAACCAGGGAGCAAAGAGAAAGAGCAAAGGACTGTGTCCCACAATCCTCTTGGAGGCTACACCCTCAGTTGCCTAAAGACTTCCCACAAGACAATCAGGCAGTAGAGTCCGGTAACTCAGTACTTCATGCGGCTGAAGCAGGAGGATTTAAGTTTAAAGCCAGCTGGAGCTACATGCTAAGACCTTGTCTTAAAATTAAAGAAAAAAAGAAATGAAAGAAGGAAGGAACGAACGAAAGAAGAAATGAAGGAATGAAGGAACAAAGGAAAAAAGGGAGGAAGAAAAGGGGGCTGCTGGGAGGAGGTGGCACTTGCCTTTAATCACAGTGTTAGGTCTTGAACCGCAATAACCACTAAAGGTCAAAGTTGACTTGGCTGTCAGTTCTCCCAGCATACCTCAGTACCTACCTGTAACAGAGTACGGCGGGTAAACCACACCCTTACCCTACACTCTGCAGCCCAGGGGCTGAGCTGCCCTTCCTCCAGTGACTCTTCCCTATATAATCCAGCCATTCTGGCTATGCCGGTCCTTTTTACACCTTTTCCTTTTTGGCCTCTTGGCCTTCTGGTTCTTTCTCCTTGCTCCCTTTCATCACATGGCTAGGCTCAGAATGGTGTTCACTCTGGACTCTCCCAGATGTCTCTGCTTCTGGCTATACTCGCCTTCATATCTACAATAAACTTTCTCCTCCACCTTGCCTAGGAACAATAATGTCCTCCTTTTTATTTCTTTTTTTTATTCACTCAGCATTCAGGAAAGAGAGACAGGTGGATCTCTGTGAGTTCGAGGCCAGCCTGGTCTACAGAAAGAGTCCCAGGATAGCCAGGGCTACACAGAGAAACTCTGTCTTGAAAAAAAACAAACAAACAACAAAAAAACAAAACAAAAACACCCTCCCCCCCAAAAAAAAGAAAGAAAGAAGAAGGAAGGAGAGAAGGAAGGAAGGAAGGAAGGAAGGAAGGAGAGAAGGAAGGAAGGAAGGAAGGAAGGAAGGAAGGAGAGAAGGAAGGAAGGAAGGAAGGAAGGAAGGAAGGAAGGAAGGAAGGAAGGAAGGAAGGAAGGAAGGAAGGAAGGAAGGAAGGTGCTGTCCCTAGGTGTTGCTCAGGGGTGGAGTGCTGGGTACACAGGAGATTCTAGGTTTAATCCCCAGCACCTCACACAAGGCCGCACTTCTAAAGGACTCAGTGCTTCCATGGAGGCCCCAGAAAACGACATCTTTAACATGTGGGTCTCTGCATCCAGCCTAGTACAAAGCCTGCCTCAGAGCTGCTCAGTGAGGGATTTGCTGAAAGACTCTCTGATGGCTGAAGAAACACATTCGGGATTCTTAGCAGTGCTTGGTGCATGCAAAGAAAAGAGAAACCAAGGCTGTGATGGCGAGGCTTGGTCAAATCTAACAAACCGTGAGCGAAGTCACCTCTAGCCTGCCTTTGGAGCCAGGTAGCTATCACAGTACTTTGCTCCTCTGGCAGACATGCCTCAGAACACTGTGGGCCTGACAGGGATGGGCTCACTGCAGCAGCTCCGAGTTCTTATGATCTGCAAGGTTTGAGACTGAGCAGGAAGAGTCACCTAGCCCAGGCATGGGGACCAGGGACAGACATTTATAACAAGGCCTTGGCTCAGGTGTGGCAGTAGCTTGCCAGTACCCCATCTTGCTGCATCTAGTCACTGCTCAGGCCTCTCCCTAGGACCCTGTTGTGCACAGGATGTCTGTACACATTGGATTTGGTTTAGATTGTTTTGAAATAAGGTCTTGTATGTAGCCCAGGTTGGCCTAGAACCATAGACATAGGTTTATGCCATCACCCCAGCTTGGCATTGTCCTAGTCTGCTTTCTGTTTGTGTGATAAATATTGTGACCATGAGCAACTTAGAGAGGAAAGGGGCAGGAAAGGAACTCAAGGCAGGAATGTGGAGGCAGGAACTGAAGTAGAAGTCACATTGGCACATTCAACCTGCTTTCTTAGACCGTCCAGGATCACCTGCCCAGAGGTAGCACCATCCACAGTGGGCTGAGACCTCCCATATCAACAATTAATCAAGAAATACCACACAGAAATGCTAGCATGTCAATCTGATGGGGGAAATTCCTCAGTTGAGGTTCCTTCCTCCCTGATGACTGAAGTTTATGTCAAGTTGACAAAATTACCAGTACAACCATCATCAAGGTGTTTTGTTCACTTGTGTGTGTGTGTGTGTGTGTGTGTGTGTGTGTGTGACTGATGTGTGGGGGCATATGGTGTATGTATGCTATGTACATGTGTGTGAGAGAATGGTGTGTATGGTGTGTGTGTTATGTGTTCCTGTGTGTAAGAGTATTGTGTATATGTGTATGTGTGTGTGCATATGCCTGTGTGTGTGTGTGTGTGTGTACTGCACATGTGTGTGGAGGCCAGAGGAGGATGTCAGGTGACCTACTGTATTGTTCCTCCCCTTTTATTCCCTCAGGACAGGATTTCACTGACCTGAAACTTGCTATTTTGGTCAGGTTGGTCGTCAGTGTGTCCCCAGGACTCATCTCTGCTCCCAAATGCTGGGTTTTAAATATGTGTAGCCATGTCAAGTTTTCACAGAGCTGCTGGGGTTCGAGCTCATGGTCTCATGCTTGCACAGCAAATGCTTTTCCTCACTGAGCCGTCTCTATAGCTCGCATCACAGAAGCTTTTAATGCTTTTTTTCCCCAGCATGCTCAATGTATATAGTTAGTTCATCAAGAGACACTCTGGCCACTGTCTGTCTTCTGGCCTGGGTGTTCTTTGGGGCATAACTCTGTGCAGTTGGGGGACCCCTGACACCCATTTTTCTGTAGGTTCCTACAACTGGCCCTCCTGGTGAAGGAGAGGTTCCCAGAGGTTTCACATCTGTGTCCTGACCTGCCTCTGGAGCCTGCCCCGTAGTGTGTTGAGCAGAAGGTGCACAGTCCCCTTCACTAACCCTTGAAGCCAGTGAGCTTCAGATGCATCCAGAAGAGTCTCATGTCACACACAAAGCTTCAGAGAACCCAGATCAGGACTGGAGACTCTGGTTACATCGACAGTCAGAACATACCCTGTGTTTTTGTTTGTTGTTTTTCATTTATTTTCCTCTTCAAACAGGCTTGGAAATCTGTTTGGTTGAAAGTCAGTTGGAAACCTCATCACTACCTGCCTGTGTCAGGACAGAATACAAACGACTCTGGTGCCACAGCTAGGCAGCATGGCTGTGATAGGAGCGATGACCACCTTGGGCAGAGGCTGTGACTTCTCAAGCATGTGACTGGTAGAACCAGACCTGAACCAGGCTGTGGGTTTGGGGGTGAGGCCTTGGATCTTCTAGTTTCTGGTTCTCACCTGAATCTATCCTCAAAGAGCAAATGAAAGCAAAGGTAATGGTCTCCTCTTCTTTCGGAGCTCAGGACGCTGGGGAGGAGGGGTCACCAAGGACCAGTCACCAGCTGTGGTGTGTGGATCAGTGATTCCTTTATTGGCATCTTATGTGGAAGAACAGGAGAGGGAGACAGACCAGTCTGAGCTAGTCCCGACTGCTGGGCACTGTGTGACCTCAGGACAATCAGAGGCACACTTCCTCTGTCCGTGAAATTGAGAGACTGGGGGCTCAGGCGGCCAGGTGGCCTTGTGTTAAGGGTGGCATCTGACATCTCAGAGGGGCTTGAATTCAGTCAGAGAAGTTATAAATCAAGAGACAAAGGTGGAGAAATGAGAGAGATCCATTGAAGATTTCAAAGGTCATCCTGCTTAGGTAGTTTTTCAACTTGATACAGTCTAGGGCCATCTGGGGAGAGGGAACCTCAGTTGAGAAAATGCCTCCATTTAATTATAAGATTGGTCTGTAGGTTAGTCTGAAGATATAATAATAATTGCTTTTGTTGTTGTTATTATAAATGATTGAAGTGGGGGGCGGCCCACTATGGCAGTGCCACCCTTGGGAATGTGGGTTCTATAGAAAGGCAGGCTAAGCAAGCCATGGGCAGCATGCCAGTAAGCAGCTCCCCTCCACGGCCTCTGCACCAGCTCCTGCCTCTAAGTTCTGGTCCTGACTTCTCTTCCTGATGAACTGTGAACTGTAAGTCAGATAAGTCCTTTCCTCCCCCAAGTTTCTCACGTTCATGATGTTTACCACAGGAATGGGAACCTAAGGCACCTGGGTAAGGAGGAATACAAGCGTACACAGCTAAGGGGCCATGTGTCTCAGTCCTGCCTCTTGCAGCCTCTCATAGCTTGTGGCTTCCTGGTTCTCTATGCTTCCACAGGGGAGCTGCAAGCCAGGGAGTTCCTGGTCCCTTCTTTCCTCCTTCCCTCCCTTACCTGTGTCCTCCTGTCTTCCTACATGCGCACTAATTATGGGATGCGACTCGTCCAACCCAGTGTGACCTCATCCTACTTAATCCCATTGGCCAAGACCCTGGTTCTGGATAAGGCTACATTCTGAGGTTCAGCAAGGTTTTGCTATGCACCACAAGCAATTCGTTCTGGAATAGCTCTGGGGTGTGTAGTTCACCCTGGAGGCCGTGCTAACATGCAGAACGAAAGGTGAGCTGTGCTCTGGCCATGTTGCATAGGGTAACCCCACTGGTTGTCTCGGAAACCCCCATTTTACAGATGGTAAAGCTGAACAGGAAGTACATAATGACATATCCAAGGCCCCTAGCTTAGAAAGGTGGGGACCCAGACCTGCCCAGGGGCCCTGGTCCTCAGGCCTCATCATTCTGTGGGATAGGCAGTACTGCATGGAGGCTGGGGACAGCCATCAATGTCACCCTGAAAGGCTGAAGAGAGGACCTTTCCACTCAGGAAGACACCACTCCTGTCTATGCCTCTGCCCTGCACAGGCCGCAGCGAGTAAACAGTCTGAAACCCATTCTCATTAGGCTAATTTACGAATAAATTACCATATTCAATGGCCTTATTTTTACTGCTCGTTAACAGGCCTATGATAGGATGATAATTACGGGATTTTAAGTGGCTAATGGCAGCTGGGGCGTCAAAAGCAGTTTTCCCCGAATCTGTTTATGGCAGTGAAGGTGATGGGAGGGGGGACATTGAAATGTTGAAGTCACACTTTGTGGGGGAAAAAAACGCTTTAATTGTTGAGTATTTATTAGAGAGGTGGGAGTCTGTAATTTAAAAAATGAAACTCTGAAAAACAAAGGAAATTAATTAGCTGTCCCTGGGTGCCATGACCTTCAGAGTGTCGGCAGGGACATGAATCCCCAAGGCTCACAGGTCCTCTGAACTTGAACTTTCCAGGATGCTCCACTCTGTGTGTGTCTACAGAGACCCCTCATGGGGATCCTCACCCACTGACAGGTCAGTCCCCAGCTCCCCTGCACATCCGCCCGACTTCTGGCTGTTGCACAAGGACTGGTCCCGACACAGACTGGGATCTCGCCATGGTCTTTCGTATATTAATTTTCTTGAAACATAAAACAGTCACCCACATGGGGTTGACTTTTACCACCATGTTCATTTTTATGGCAGGTAGAAACTGAGACACAGAGAGGGTAAGCGGCCTTGGCAAAGCCACACAGCCAGGGCTGCATTCAGTGTCTCTGCAGCAGACCCCACAAGCCACTCCCGTTACTCTCTTCTTATCAAACACACAGCAAGTGGTCCTCATGTTACACGGGATGGAACAGGAGCTCAGACAGGTGAGCTACCCACCTGGGGTCATTCACAACTTTGAAGGAAAGCGTCTCAGCTCCAAACCTCAGCTAACTGTCCTGAAAAGGTCTTGGATGGTAATGGAGGATTGTGGTCTAGGGATGGTTTAGGGAGGGATTAGAGACAGATCGGGACATTTTGAAGGGCAGTTCTGGGCCCTGTGCTGGGTTCTGGGAGTGTTTGTCCTGCCTACCTGCTTGTGCTGCTTCCAGACAGCCCCTCACCCTCATCCCCATCCCTCCAGGGCCTCTGGTTTAGTATGCAGCTCTCGGAAAACAAGCAACCAGCAGCTGACAGTGGGAATAAATATCGCAGCGACGTTGGTTAGCATTTGATCCCAACTGGGGCTCCGGGAGCTGAAGTCCTGGAATGTCTTGGCAGTTCTTAATGCTGAATAATTTGATTAGATCAGTGGCTGAGCTGCTGTTCCTGGTGAGATAAACCCTCCCTCATTCCAGGGGACTTGGGGGACTGAGTGGCTGGCTGTGACTCTGTACCCCTAGCCTGGGTCTGGCTCTCTCTGTCTCCTCCCGTTTCCCTCTCCCCCTCCTCACCCGCACCAGGTCCACTTCCTCTTCTTAGGCCTCTTTAAAGGCACTGCTTGATCAGTCTCCGTCTTCAGTTTCCCACACTCATCAGCTCTGTCTGATGAAGTGAAGACGATCCTATAGATTGGAGAGGTGATGGTGGAGGTGGGGAGACACTGGGCATCCCCTTCCCCTCCTGGCCCCCTGCCTCATCCTGCAGAACCTTCTGGATCTTCCTGGCCTTTCTCCATCAGCCAGGGGCCAGTTTTCCAATCCCAAAATGAGATTTCCTGGGGCTTCCAAATTTGGAGGTAATATTTCTCTTAGAAGGGATGGAATCTCTGCTTAGGCCAGGAGTCCTGTCTCGGGTAGGGGAGGAGCTGAGGAGAAGAGAACTAGGAAGGAAAGACAGACATATAAAGTTCTTCTCTGCCTCAGGAAAACCCTTCATCGCCTTGTGAGGGAAGAAGAGCAGTACATAGGGCCATGTGACTTTATAGGAGGTAAGCCCTACAGAGTGACTGTTGTCAAGGCAGTGGGTGTGTGTTGAGCCATTGCCGCCAAGGCAGGAGAGGGACTGGATCAAAGAACCGGGGTACACTGTTTATGGGGTCCCAGTGACCTCACCAGTCACCTGGTCTCCCCCTCTTCCTGCCCTTCATTCCTCTCAGATGAGTTCTGAACCCACAGTGGAGGTCGTTCTTGCGATCGTGAGCTGAGTTTGGTGAACGGACGCTGCCCGGGGTTCCCCTTTGTCAGGGCAGGATGGGGAAAATGCATTAGTAGGTTTGAAAACACGCTTTCTCTCAGAGCCAGGATTCCACACCCACAAACCAGTCAGAGACGATGGCGGCCGAACACCACCATCTTCATGGAGAGACCATGGTGCCATGGCTCACAGAGAGAGGCCATAACACCTCCAAATTCCTTCGTCCTGTCCCTGGGGTCCCGGCTGCTGAAGGACCCAAACATATGTCTCTCTGGCAGAGGTCAGGGAGGCCCTCAGTATCTCCAAACCATTGCTGAACAGTGGTTATTCTCATCCTTATCTCAAGCATGCAGACATCCTCCTGCATCTTTATAGAAGCCATCACACCAGCTCTCTTGTGTTAAGTGAAGTCAACATGGTTCCATCTATCTGTGTGCCCCGTTCAATCTCCTTTCATTGCCTCCTTCCCATCCTCACTTCCTGTTTCCTTCGTGTTTCTCCTTCCTCCTTCTCCCTGCCTGCCCACCATCCATGGGAAGATGCTCCCCTTGTCTGCTCCTCCACTTCCTTTTGTCCTTTTTTCTTTCTACTTCTTCCTTCTCCCAATACTTTGTAAGCACCCAGAAGGCCGTGGTCATTAAAACAGCCCCCAATTTGTAGTCTTGGCTGCTGTTCTGAGAGAGACAGGCAACAAAACCAGCAAGAAATCCCAAACTAATGCAGCAGGCAGAGAGAACAGTGGAGAAGAACAGGGCATGAGCGGGGAGGGAAGTGGGAAGCACATCATGGCAGGCCTTGGACAGCCCCTTGGCAATGGCGACATTTCTGCTGCCTCGGCTCCAGGAACAAAGCTTGTGATTACAGGACTTGTCAGAGCGTTTGGAGCATGGCTTTGTCCTAGGCTGTGGGCCGTGGGAAAGAGTGACAGTCTCGGAGGCACATCTGGGGGTCCTGCTTCCCACGGTGTACATAGGAACTTGGACTGGCAGCCTGCAAGGCTTGAGGCCCTCTGAGAGGGGTTGTTCTCAGACCTCAAGAGAAAAGGGCTCTGCCTTCTGGCAGAACCGTCTGCCTATGCTGTGATGAGCCCTGTCCCCTGTACTTCTCCCTGGGCAGACCTCCTCGGTGTTTCACAGGGTTCTCTCTCTTGTCAACTTGCAAAATTTCCTCACGTCTCCCGTGAGCTACAAAGGCCACTCCAGAGATGGCCACTCCCCCGTGCTCTTGTCTGTATGTGGGCCTCACCTCTACTTCAAGTTAAGAATGGAAGGTAGATGTGGCCTGGGCCTGCCTCAAACAACACCAGCTCTGTGTGTCTCAGCCGCATGGTCAGCAGTCTTCCCGTCAGGAGGCTGCACGAGGTTTCCTGGGCTTTCTCAGGTGGTGAAAGGGCTCTGTACAAAAGAGCGCTTGACAGGACAAGGAGGGGCCCATCTCAGGTTCATTTTGAATTCCAACTTTTTTCTTTCCTTTCTTTTCCTTCTTCTTTTCTTTCTTTCTTTTTCTTGTTTGTTTTTGACAAAGGCTCATTTAGCCCAGGCTAGCCTTAACCCCTCAATGCATTGAGGATAATCTTGAACTTCTGATCCTCCTGCCTCTACCTTTCAAGTGCTGGGCCACCACCCCTAGCCTATGCTATGCTGGGACTCAAATTCAGGGCTTTGGGTATGCCAGGCAAAGAAAGCAACAGCTGAGCCATGTCCCCAACTCTACTTTTCTCTTTCTCGGTGGTCTGCCCTCCTCTTATACACGGTGCCTGCTCTATGACCCAGTGATGGTTCTTTGTGGAGAGCAGAATGAAGCAAACCAACAAAGCTGTAATGAGAAGATGTCACCTATAGGCTTTGTGAAAGGAGCAGTAAGGAGCAGTCTGGTCACTTGACATGGGAATGGGGGTGAGACGCTAGGGACTGGCGGGCCTGGTGAAAACTGTCTGTGACAGGCACAGCAGCCAGAGTCTCTGGAACCAGGTCCTGGTACTTCAGGGTTTGCCTGCAGATCAAGATATAAGGGCTTCTGATTTCCTTTAAGGAATAGTAGACATTCTCCAAAAGGAGCTAGAAGGAGCTGGGCTCAACTATTAATCTTGGCGTTTTTTGGGCCATGCCAATGCCTCTATTACTTAACGTGTTCCAGCATATATGCCATCCTCACCTCACAGTGTTGTTTTGGGCACCAACCAAGACAGCATGAAAGCGAGGTGAAAGGCTCCCAGTGTAGTGTGTTTGATGGTTTGAATTAGAATGGACCCCATAGGCTCATAGACAAGGAATACTTAGTCGCCAAGGAGTGGCGCTATTTGAAAGGATTTGAAAGATTAAGAGGTGTGACTTTGTTGGAGGAAGTGTGCCACTGAAGGTGGGTTTTGAGGTTTCAAAAGCTCATGCCAAGCAAGCAAGCAAGCAAGCCCAGGGTCTCCCTCCCTCCCTCTTTCTCTCTCTCCCTATGCATCAGCATTTAGCTCCCAGCTGGCAAGCCACCATGTTCCCCACCATGATGATAATGGGCTAAAACTGTAAGCCACGCCCATTTAAATGTTTTTCGTCACAGAGATAGAACAGTGACTAAGACAATGTCCCACATAACCTTGGTTGTTTGAGCATTTGGTCCTCAGTTGGTGACCTTGTTTTTGGAGGCTGAGGTGGTGTAATATTTGTGGAGGAAGTGTGTCGCTGATGTTCCAAAAGCCCACACCATGCCCAGTTCCTTCTCTCTGCTTCCTGCAGTTCAGGATTTAAGCTCTAACCACCATGCCTGCCCCTACATCACCGTGCCATCCTGCAGCTATACCTGCCTACCACGATGGAGATGGACTCTAATCCCCCTAGAACCATAAACCCAAACAAACTCTTTCTTCTGCACATTGCCTTGGTGGTGACATTTTATCACAGCAATAGAAAAGTGACTAACACACGTGTGCATAAAGTACCAGAGCTATGGTTGTCTGCAGTCACTGCCTCAGGAGCTCAGGGACCATCACATCTCTACACGCAAGCAGATCAACCTCACCTTGGGAAGGCAGCCTGATACGCAGGGGATTGCTAACTGCTGAACTTTCACTCATCACGCGAAGCCAGGTCCACATTGCCCTCCTTTAAGGAAGTCTTGCTTCTTAGCAGATCTGGAGTGAAGGCAGTGGACCCTTGTCTGTGTTGTTGTAAAGTGTCAACCCAGCCCCAAGTGGGGAAACCGAGGCACTGTTTCTGCCCCTTTCATTAGGCTGGGTGCCCCCATGCTGACCTCTGAACTCCAGCTCCTCCCAGAGTAACCAGTACCCACAGGTGCTCAGGTGCTGCTGTGGGAAGATGCAGCAGTCCTCTGCAGGAGGAGCAAACCCTGCTCTCTTTACTCTAGTGAGGATGTCTGGAAGACGTGTGGTTCCGAGCTATAAACCGACTTATATTTTTAAATACACTGAGGGTTTTCTATTTAAAGGAGTCCTGATGTAAAGCCTTTTTATTAAATAAAGACATCTTGAGTATATGAATAGTTGCCCTCTGACATATCTGTTTATAAATGGAGGTTTCCAAGGATTGGAAAGACTGATACTTAAAAAAAAATTATCTGATAAATATTTGTGAAGTGCACAATGAATGTGGGCAGGACAGTGGGTGGCACCACCCATCTGGAACCCGAGGACCAATCATGCCCAGCAGCTCACCTGTAGTCCTGTCTCCCCTCCAGATGTGTGTTCTTGGACCACTTCATGTCTCTGAACTTCAACTACTTGTACCGACTGATACAATGGGAAGGTATTTCTCAGCTGTTTGGAAAATTACATCACTTCCCTGGTCAGAAGGCCTATTGGAAAAGATGTTGTATGGGATGTTCACCCCAGACGGTCTCAAAGTGACTTTTCTTCAGGCTAATAGCAAATCTGTGGGCCTCTTTGCTCATCTGCAAAGTGAGACAAAAATGCCTGTGTAATGAAGACATATTAGAGTTAAAATTCCAGGTAGATGTTTGAGGTCATTGAAAGCATAGCAAGTAGCTGGGACAGGGTCTCTCCAAAGTCCCAGTTCTTCTGGAGAAGGTGGCATCCTGGGCTCCAGAGCCTTCATCTCCCAGTCAGTGCTGTCAGTGGAGACTGAGCTAAGGGGAGTTAGGTCTTTGGACAGGGATAGCTCAGCAGGTGGAGTGCTTGCACAACAGTGGGGAATACCCAGTTTGAGTCCTGGCCCCATATAAGCTGTGCAGTAGTGAACAAGCGCAGTGCTAGCACTTGGACTGGGAAGGCAGGAGTTCAAGGCCATCCTTAGATACATGAGTTCAAGGCCATCCTTAGATACATATGAGTTCAAGGCCATCCTTAGATACATATGAGTTCAAGGCCATCCTTAGATACATATGAGTTCAAGGCCATCCTTAGATACATATGAGTTCAAGGCCATCCTTAGATATATATGAGTTCAAGGCCATCCTTAGATACATATGAGTTCAAGGCCATCCTTAGATACGTACGAGTTCAAGGCCATCCCTGGTTACATAGAAGTTCAAGGCCATCACGAGCTAGAGATCTCGTCTCAAGAAAAACAGAAGACTATATAGGCTGGGGTGCTGCTGTGGTGGCCCACAGGCAGCTTCACTCACAGTTCTGGGAACTAGAACAGATTTCCCTGGGCCCCTGGTGGACATAGGAGCTCAAGGGTCCCTAAGTCACTGTCTCCAATACTTCCATCTGAACCCATCCATCTCCAGTCTCGCAGTGCTTGGATGCCTGACCCTCATCTTCCTGGTTCTGCTGATCCTTCCTGGGGCTGGGTGGGTTTCAGCTCTGCTCTGTGAATTGATCAACAAAGATAGAATATTCATCCACTTCTAAATGAATCCAGACATTAGTTCTCGCCATCCTGGATGGAGGAACCCTCTAAAGAATGCTCTGCCAGGACCCCATTTTACAGGAGCATGAACTGAGTCACAGGAATGCTCATCTTTGCTCACGGTCACACCTAGATAGTGGTCTTGGGAGACACATAGTGCCCTGCCACAGCCTCTTGGGAGTACACAGCTGCT
Source organism: Microtus pennsylvanicus (assembly GCF_037038515.1). NCBI lineage: Eukaryota > Metazoa > Chordata > Mammalia > Rodentia > Cricetidae > Microtus > Microtus pennsylvanicus. Next base: position 127,411,372 of record NC_134579.1, on the reverse strand, counting down.
CCTATGGTTCTCTTACCTTGCTTTCCACACCCAGTGTTCCTCTTTGATTCACACTGCCAAAATGTCTTCTGATATTTTCAGCAAAGACAGTGGGCTCAGCCTTGCGCCTTCCCAGCAACCATAAAGAACAGGACATGTCATTAGGGAGGTAAATTTAGCCCATGACCAAATTTGGGCAAGGCTGCTGTTGGTAGGACCCAAGAGGGGTTGAGAGTCTGGCAGAGGTCTTCCAACGATCAGGTCAGCTGGGAAGAATGAAAACAATGGGCGTTTTGAGTGGCTGCCGTCTGAGCTCCTTCGATCCCATTCGGTCAAAACCTGGCTCAGCCAGCAACACGGGAGACCCACTCAGGCTCCGTATAGCGGTACAATGGTTCCTATTTTTATTTTTATTGGGGAGATCATTCCTTTTGATCCACTTCTTTTCCCTCAAACACTCCATCGCAGAAAGGGTTACAATCTGAGGCAGAGCTTTACCGTAAGCACAAAGAGCTAATATTGGCAGATTGGGGTTTCTGTGAATATTCATTGTAATCTGCGACTTGGTGAGCTGGGATCGCTCCCTCCTGCAAGCTGCACACTTATAACTTGTGAATTCATAAATATTTACGAATTCACACAGTCATCACCGATAAATTATTTCATCTGACAGTTCCACACAGGCTCTGCCCGGCTTTGTGCAAGTCTGATCAAATCTCGCGCAAACTCTTGGGTGACAAGTGCTGATGGAGTACAGCTCAAACAAGCACCAGATCTCATGGATCCGACGGGTCACTAGCGGAGATTTACAAGAACCCGAGTGAGCGAGCTGTTCTGCCATTGGGACGTGTATTTACAGCCCCGAATCTTGTGTCAGAAACACAGGGACATGAGCTGTTGAAAGCAGTGGCCAGGACCTGGGCATGCACGATGCCTCCCTGCAACTTGGTGGTAGCAGGTTCTCGAGGCTCCTCGCATGTGGGGTAGCAAAAACGACGGTGCCTGTACTGAAGCATCTGTCAGGGCCCCCTCCAGGAAGTTCAATCATACTTCCTTCCTTTCTCATTTAACAGAAGTCTGAATACTCACCAATTCCGAGTGAGCTGGGCCTCAGAGGTTTCAAAAGTCTTTCCTCTCTTTGTTCTTAATGTCACAGGGGGTGTTTCTGTGTGTAGCTTTGATTTGCTGTGGCTATGGCAAACCTGGGTCACCCACTGGAGCTACTTGACCCTCCCTCTGTTTGTGTTTGCAAAGACAAGACTTTCCTTGCTCTGCTTGCCCGATGCTCACCCTGATGTCTGAGAGGCTGTAAGGATTATGGATGAGTTTCTGAGTGTTGACTGGACACCTACACAGGGACCTGTGGGTTGTGGATGAAGACCATTGCAGCCCACGCTGTTTCTTGCCCTGCCTGTTCCAGGCTACACTGCAGCTTTATGCTTGGCTCTTCTCTTGCCTGAACCATGCTCCACTCCTACCCCAGGACTCTCGTATTTCTGTTTCATCTCTCTTCAGTGACCTCCACAGGCGCCTGTCTCTGAGGTCACCTAAGTCTGGCCACCTCCTTAGAGACCCTTCCTCATGGTGTATCCACCCCCTCACCCAGTATCTTTCTCTCTCCGCAGTACAAATTCACACCATCTTTCTTTCTTTTCTTACTTTCTGTCTGGCCACAGAGGCAGGACTCTGGTGTCTGACTTGAGACTCTACTTCTCCTGCCTCCAGCAGCAAGTGGTGCACCCTGAGTGCTCAGTAAACATTGCTTTGATTGAATGCACATAGCTAAGGACGGGGCAGGTGCCATGCTTACAGGGTCTAAGCTCCACCATGTCTTAGGTTTGTGATTTTGGATGACTTAAATCCCAGCTGAGACTTGTTTATTAGCCAGATTAAAAAGATAAGGTAATGAAGTTACCTGGTTCATTCATTTTTCTAAGAGACTTCAGTGGTTTTCAAAGTTTCAAAGGCCCATCCTCCCATAGTCTCCCCAGCCTCCCCAGTCTCCCCCAACCTCTCTCAATCTCCCCCAGCCTCCCACAGCCTCCCTGAGCCTGCCCAGCCTCCCATAGCCTTCCCGAGCCTCCCCAGCCTCCAACAGCCTCCCACAGTCTCCCACCACCTCCCAGAGTCTCCCAGAGTCTTTCACAGCCTCCCCAGCCTCCCACATCCTCCCATAGCCTCCCACAGCCTCCCACAGCCTCCCCAGCCTCCCACAGCCTCCCACAGCCTCCCCAGCTTCCTCAGCCATGGTCCAGGATTCTTTCCTGTGGACAATTGATGACCTATGCACCAAATGAAGCCTAGATTTGCTCACTTCTGTGCGGATCATGCAACATGTCCAGGCTTAAGGCCTCTGATCTTTCCTTGCAGCACCTGCAAGCCTGATTCTGGGGCTACCCTGGCAGATTTTGAGGAGACAGATTTTGAATTTGAGTTGTTAGTGTAAGCAGGGAGCAGAGACACCATGGCAGACATGCTGACAGAATAGAAAGTGAGGTTCGTGTGGGGAGAACTAGCCCTGCGTCCTGCCCTTGTGTTTCCAGCAGCAGAAAGACCTGCTACCCCACAAGCACGTATGCTGAGCACCATATTAAATGTAAACATGGGTGTGTACACATGCTCATACACAAGTGTCTTCTTCCAATGTCACTTAAAAAATTCAGGCGGGGGCGGGGAGAGAACAGCTTCTCCTAAACTTTGTAAACTCGGCAGCTGCCATTGGGTAAATCTCTTTTGTCTTCTCTGTCCTTTATTTGTTTTCCTCAGGAATTCCCGGAGAAGTGTTTTTAAGCATGTCGGCTGACAAGCGTGCACACGTGCCCAGAGTCGGGGAGCCATCGGCCCCGTCTCTAACTTGTTAGACGGCAGGTAGATTACAATCATAAATAAATGATCTGCTGTCTGCTTGCATTCGGGCTTGTAGCTTTTAAAGTGTGTCTGTCATCGTGGAATCAGATTTAGTCAAACGCTGTGTAACTGCGAAATTATCCTATCCTTACCTTTTTATTCTCCTTATAATGGACAGTTAAATTGGATTTTCAAATTTGAAGTGCATATGTTTTTCAAATCCCCAGAGGCTGTCTAGTTTTTCATTTCTAAAGCAACTCACTAATGTTTATCATTACCGCACAGGAATATTACAATTCTTAAGGGGCACCTTACAAAATCAGTGCAGGAGAAATGTGCTTTATCGTCTCAAAATGAAACCAATTTCTCAGCTGATTTGCAATTTATTTACATGTTAGCATTTGATTTCCGGCTGATTTGTAACCCCACATGGCTCTGTCTCGGGTTTATTTAGAAAGCAGACAGCAGTGGTGGGCAAGGCTGTGGAGCGTCGTGTGTTGTGGGGCGACTGTGTTCTTCTCCTCGGTTGCATCTCATCTCCTGAGAACCTGGTGTCTGGAATGTGCTCACAGGGTACCGGCCCTGTGTGGAGCTGGGAGATGCACAGCAAGCACCTAAGAGCCAGCAGACTGGGTAGAGGAGACTTGGAACATGGGGCTTGTGTTCAGGGAGCATTCACAGAGCCCTGGTGGGTATAGCAACACAAGTGTTTCTGCAGTGCTGGACTCCCTGTGAGAACCTCACTGTGCCTCTCTATATAATTCGTTACTCACCCATTTCCAGACATCTTTCTAGCTGCTGCTCCATTTTTCCAACTAGATCTCCTCCATATTTGCCTCTTCCAACCCATCCACCCATCCATCTACAGATCATCCACTCGACCTGCCCATTCTTCTATTCACCCATTGTCCATCCACCTGCCCACTCGTCACTCATTTCCCCACCCATTCATCCACCCAGCTACTTATCCACTCATCCACGTATCCACCCATTCATCCACCCATCCACTCATCCACATATCCACCCATTCATCCACGTATCCACCCATTCATCTACCCATCCACTCATCCACATATCCACCCATTCATCCACGTATCCACCCAATTCATCCACCCATCCACTCATCCACATATCCACCCATTCATCCACATATCTACCCATTCATCCACCCATCCACTCACCCACATATCCACGTATCCACCCATTCATCCACCCATCTACTTATCCACTCATCCACGTATCCACCCATTCATCCACTCATCCACGTATCCACCCATCTACTCATCCACTCATCCACTTATCCACCCATTCACCCACCCACTTTCTCACCCATTTTCCATTTACCAACCCATCAACCCAACCATCATCAGTCCATTCCTCTAGCTGCCTGATTATCAACCCACCCATCCAGTCATTTATTCAACTGGGATTTAGGAATGAACAAATAACCTAACTTGACACTCATAGAATGCAAGGTTAAGCGAAGGAGACAAACTATTCTGTATCAGGACCATGAGACTTTAACTCCTTAATGTAGACAACATTGTTTAATAACTGTCCGACCTCTAACTCAATACCACATGCAGAGAATGTGCTGTGTCAGCTTGGGGTGTACATCAGCCTACTTCCTTCTAGCTAAGTACCACAGACCAGCAATGGATCCCACCATTTGCTTGTGTGGTTTACTCTGGTCATCTGTGAAGTGGAGCAGTCAAGATGGAATGCCTGGCTGGTAGGGGTGGTGGGGAATCCAGGGGGAGATTCACATAGAGAGCAAAACTAGGCTGTCAGGTAGCATCCTCCTCTCTCATGCTGTGCCTCTCCTCTGGTACTCTTTCAACCTTCCTTAATTACAGGGACGGAGAAGAGTGTGGTGCCAAGCTGGGATGAAGGCTATGATGCGATGGCACTATCTTCTGAGCAGAGTGTAGGGAATAGCAGGCCTTCTTATGTGGACGGGGCTAGCACTGGACCCTGGAAGCAGCTCATGGGTCAGTGGCCTTAGGAGTCTTCTAGGAGATGGGAAATGAGGTTGGGCGTGAGACTCATGGGCCTGTAGATCAGGACTTCAAAGGCCTTGTTCATGAGGCCTTAGAGGGGTATCTTGTCTTAAGGATGATAGTCAGCCATTGGGGCGGCTCAGTCAAGCCCACAGCCCAACCTAATTTGTGGTGTTTCAGAATCTCTGTTGGGCAGAGAGTAATCTCAGAGGAAAGGGCCCTGGTGGGTGCTGCAGGGCAGGGAGACCACACCCAGTGCCCTGCAGCCCTATACCTTGGAGGCTAGAGACGGGAGGAGTGCAGCAGATGGGGTTTGAAGAAGCCCCCGTTAGAGCAGAGTCCCCAACACGGGAGGTGTATTTCCTCCTTCCTCTCTTTATATCTGCCTGCACCATACACAGCCTCTCTGAATAAATTTGCATATTTTTATGCTATGAGCAGCCGGCACCAAAAGGAGCAAGCAGCTCCCTCCCCCAGCTCCCTTCCTTTCCCTGCCCCTCCTCTCTGCAAGCCCACTTGCACCCAGCAGGCTTCTAGATTCCTCCTCTGCTGAAGAGTCAGGGGTCAGGGACTTCTAAAAGAGCCCAGCACATACAAGGACACATCCCTCACCTTCCCTGTGCTGGGCAGGACCAATGTTGGCTGTTTCTCCGTGCAGGCAGACAGAAAGAGCTCACAGGAGGCCCAGGCTCCTCTTTTATAACTGGTGTACCAACTAGGACCGTTTATTTTGCCAGGAATTGGAAACCTGATTCAAATTAACTTTTCAAAAAATGAAGGCTCTAGACTTGTGTACCAGAGAAGCTAATGTTTCATCTTTCAGGTGGCGCCTGGTCCAGCAGCTCCACGCTGCCACTCACCAAGGAAGTGTCCTTTCCTGCCTGCTTACCTCCTGTCTTGGGCTCATCTAACTCTTTCTTCCTTGTGGCCCAGGGCTCTGTGTCTCCTGACCCAGCATGGAGGAAGGGGGAGAGGGGAGTCTTCAACAGATAGCTGTCCCTGAGATGTACTATTGATTGCATATTGAGTTCCCAACCCACGTCTGATTGGATCACTGTGTTCAGAGGGTGGGAATATGTTAATAGGCTTTTCCTGGATCATGTGCTCCTGTCAGTCATCATGGAAGCAGGGGCTTCCTGATTCACTCTGCCCCAAAGGAGAGGGGTGGAACCGAAAGCAGCTGCTTCTGAGAAAACTCCTACTGTGTGTCACGTGTGAGGGACAAATGAAGTCGCAGCGAGGAGCTGGCTCAGGAAGATTAAGAGAGTGCCCACCCTCCTGGCATTCTCAGACGGCCTGCGGGTCCCTTTGCTCACAAACCACTGGTAAAATGCTACCCTGGCGTTCTGAGAAGGGTCAGTACGGGCCCAGCTGGGAGACAGAACAGGACAAGCTCAGCTGCAGAGGCACGAGTTTGCCCAACAGGGACCATGCCTGCTTTTAATTCTCCCAAGAATTACAGTTGAGGTGTCTCCCTGGAAGCTGTGGCTGGCCTGCAGGCCTTTCATACAGGACATTGCCACATCTCACACCCATGCTCCCAAATCAGGGAGGCACAGGAAGGTGTCGCCTCAGCTGTGAGTTTACCCAATCTGCTTGCGGAACTGTTCAGATTTCAAACAATTCTCCCAGGGTCGCTGTAGGAGAGGGGAACTGGAAAAGCCAGGATGAGCAAAGGTTGTTTCCGTAGAAAAGGGAGCCAGGAGCCTGATTCTCACCACCTTTGGCGGGTCTCACATTGACCCACTGGTGCCTGGGATTGAGGGACAGGCCAACTGCCTTATAGGAGTCTGCCTTCAGCCAAAGACAGGCTGGAGAGGGGGATATGTTTGTTGGTTTGAATAAGAATTGCCCCCATAGACTCACCTACTTGAATGCTTAGTCTCCACGGAGTAGAACTATTTGAAAGGATTAGAAGGATTAAAAAGTGTGGCCTCATTGGAGAAAGTGTGTCCCTGGGGATGGGCTTGGAGGTTTCAGGCATCCATGCCAAGCCTTGTGTGTCTCTTCTCAGGGTCAGAATGTAGCTTTTATCTACCGCCTTAACATTTTGCATGTCTCCAAGGTCCCTGCTGATGATAATGGTCTAAACCCTGAAACCGCAAGCCAGCCCCCAGTTAAATGTCTTTTGTAAGTGTTGACTTGGTCATGGTGTCTCTTCACAGCAACAGGACAGAGACTAAGAAAAATGGAGTTTAGAACCTGCTGCTCCCAGGCTTCCCCGAGAATGAAATTAGAGGCAGTGAGCAGGGAGATGTAGAATAACTCTCTCCGGGTCGCCCGGGGGTGGGGCTCAGTGTCTGGATGGCTGCTGAATTCTTATTTACACGCCTCCCACTGTTCCCACTTCCATAGTCGCCTGTGGGTTTCCGACTAGCACCCGGTCCAGGACTGACTAACACTAACGAACACTGCTGAACCTTGGGCACTCAAGGCGGTGCTGTTCTGCCTCCTGTTCCGTCATCCAGATTTGGGTGTCCCAGCCTTCCTGGAGGCAGCTGTAGTCTGATGGTGCATTTGCCATTTCCAGGTGACAGAGGACATACTGCTCCTTGAATGACAGTGGCTGTCTAGAAAGCTGCTTGGACAGGATGATGGTAAGCTTCTTCTCATTTGCTGCAGAAAAACATCGGACAGAAGCAGCTTAAGGGAGAAGTCTTATTATTTGGTTCCCGGAGAGAGGGTGTGTCGTCAGAGCAGAGTCCTGTTTGGGGAGTGGGGGAGCTGCCCAAGGAGTGCTGGCTGGGGTTCTGCTTGCTTCCCCTTTGTATTCACTCTAGGGCAGCCCAGTTCATGGGACAGTGGTGTTGTATTCAGGGAGGGTTTCCCCACCTCAGTTAACCAATCTAGAGACTTGCTCATAGACACACCTAGAGTCTCCTCGGTGACTCCAAGTTCAGGGGTGTTTACAGTGAAGACAGTCACATCTGCGCGTCTATGCTCCTGCCACTCCTGGGTTCTGAGATTCTGGGCTCAGTTTCCAAGAGAACTTTCTCCTCCAAGGAGAACTGAGGGTTCCTGATGTCACCTTGAGCTGCCAGTGTTCTGACTTCTAACAGGAAGGAAAGGCACCTTCTACTTGTCTGCATGTTCATAGTCAGATACAGGGTTACATGCATCCAGTCAGGGAGTAACATATCATGGGAGAAATCCTTTGTTTTGTTGATGGCCGAAAAATACTCTTACAGGTTGACAGATGTAGTATGCTGGGTGACCTGTGCCAAAGGACTCAACCCCTCAGAACTCAAAAGTCCTCATCTGTAAAATGGGGAGAGTACGAAGCTCCCCAAAGGCTCACGATAGAGTCAATTGGATGGCACACAGAGCCCTTAGTGCCTGGCACACAGTAGGTGCTCAGTAAACAACAACACTGCAAGCTCAGAAGATTGCCAGCTACCTAGCACTGTGCTATTAAGGGTTTGAAGTATCAACTCAGCACCTCTGGGGCTCCTAGAAGCCTTCACCCCATTTTACAGAGAAGACTGAAAAACCAAGAATGATAATGAGATTATATTGTAGTCCAAGATCGCCCCATGGTTTGCAGTAATCGAGTCTCTAATACTTTCCTTTGATCTAATTTTACAAAGTCACTTTTTTGGACAGTGTTCTCATTCTAAGCAAGAAAATGTGTCTGCACCCCACGGTATATCTAAGTCTGCAATATGGATATTACACACTCTCTATATCCATGAAACACTCAGTGCTGTCTGCAGGGATCAGTGGACATGGATGCCATCAGCCCACACACTTCAATCCCGTGCTGGACAGACATCCTTGTCATCCCCAAAGACACCGGCATAGACTGGGACCCCAGATGCCTGACAAGGAACAATCGAGGATTTATTCTGGTTTATGATTTGAGGACAGGAGTGCAGGCAGAGGTCACAGTGCATCCTCAGAAGGAGACGGGTGCTGGGGCTCAGCTGATCTCTTGTTTTTATCCAGTCTGAACTTCCTCACAGAAATGATCAGAGTTCTGTTTCCATGGTGATGCTAAATTCCATCAAGTTGACCAACCATCACATCTAATACAAGTTTTGGGAAGGCCCCAGTCACAGGGCTACAGCAGTTGCCTGGCTAGCACCATGTGGGGTGTGTGGTGACCCTACACCCACAGTCCTCAAGAAGTGGTCTATCCTGGGTGCTGTTCACCTCACCTGGCTATTCAGTTTTTTTGCAAATATCTTTGCTGGCCACTAGTCAAGCTGTCCTGTTTCTGCTACCAGCCTCCTGCTCCTCCTGGTGATGGTGTCCTGAGGCCCGTTGGTACTCTCCTCCCTTTGGCCCATCTTCTGGCAGTTCCCCATGCAGAGCCCTAGGAGACACAGGGAGGAGGGGGGATGCTGGGAATTACAGGGTCCCATGAAGGAAGTGTTGGGAGCCTCTGCATGGAAATAAGGACCCGAAAGAAAGGATTTTTTAGAATCAATAATACAAGAAATAGAGGTATCAGCATCTGCCTTTGATTCCTGAGTTCAGTCCCAGAAGCCACATGGTGGAACCAACTCCTTCAAGTTGGTCCTCTGACCTCCACATATACATCATGACATATGGCATGTGTACCTCCTCCAACATCAAACACACACACACACATGCTTGCACACACACATGCATGCACACGCACAAACACGCATGCACACACACGAATGAGTGAGTGAGTGAATGAATGAGTGAATTAGTAAATAAATAAATAAATACAATGAGTCAGCTTGGGTTGAGTACATAACATCAGGCCCAGAGAGGGGTCAGACTTCCCAAGAGACACACAGCAAACCATTTTTTCATTCAACAGACATTTACATGAAGATCCTATTAATATGTCAACCGTTGTACTGGCTGCTGGGGACAGTGAGAAAAGGTCATGATAAAAAATGGAAGCAGAGTTTAAAGAGAGATTAATTTCCCTATAGGACTTGCCACGATCGCCAGGGGTGGCAATGGGTTTGGGCAGGTGTCTGCTGGCTATAAGAGATCACAGCAAACAGAGCAGGGCCTTCTTAACCAGTGCCCAAGCAGACAGTGCTAATCTAGTCCAGACTGCTAGAGAGCCACATGTAGGAAGGTAGTGGTGGGCCCAGAGCAAGAAGCAGGCTGAGGGCACACACACTACACCCAGTACTTGACTTGGGGCACCCTGTTAGAGTCTCCTCATTGCTCCCCATGGAATCTACCCCACCACCTGCCTCTTACATGTGACAGCTGAGATCCCTGCTTGAGGTCACAGCTACTTCAACTCCAGTCCATAATCTTCCTCTCTAGAACTCCTTGGCTGTTTCCAAGTACAATCTGTTTCCACAAGTGCCATCATTTCCTGCTCCCCTAAGGATCTGCTTCCTCCAACATCCATAAATATGTGATCTCCTAGACCCCTTTCCATAGTGCCTGTCTCTCATTAGCAGATGCCTAAGGCTTAGACGGCCATCTGGGTGCTGAGTGCTCTAGCGTGGATTAGTAATGTCTGCCCTGGTCGGGGTAGATAAGCAATGGTGTGCCTGATATGGTCTTTCTAAGTCTGGGCTCATGAACCATTCCCTTTAACTCTGACTCTGTAGGACAAAATCTCTCACCCTAGGGAGAACTTTACCATACGTAAGGGAACAGAGGAATTCATATGAAGGTGACATGTTTACCAGGTGGGAGCCACCCTAGAGCTCAGCCTAGCATCTGCTGGCTCTTTGATTTGCTCAGGATCCCAGTGTCGGTCTTTCTCTCCGCCTTCCTGTTCCTGCAGCGGTTTTCTGAGCCTTCTTATACAAAGCAGCTGCTGTCCCATTGAGGTGAGTCCTACAGCATCAGAAGGGCAGAAAGCCAAGGTCTCATGTCTGGAGGGGGCGGGGAGCAGAGGCACAGATCAAACACAAAGCCATCCTGGCCCCTCCCACTACTGTCATGGCATGGGGCTATTCTTCTGGTGGGGTGTCACTGATTCTCATCGCATCCTGGACCTTCACACCTCAAATGACGGCGTGCATCACCCCCCAAAACATTCCAGCAAGATATTAATAGATAAATAAAAATAGCTTCCTTGAGAAAGAGGAAGTCATGCAGCAAAATGATTCCTTTCTGTGCATAAACTCATGAATAATCAAATTGCACAGCCCCCTGAAGGAGCTAGCTTGGCTTTGGGCTCTCAGTTCTTCACCCTCATCCCATATTCTTCCTGGAAGGTCACCTCCAGCCTCTGCAGCCCAGCGCCTAGTGTCTCATGCTATGTCCTCATGTCCCCTCCCAGGACCACCCCCCCACCCCTTTCAAGGAGACATTCATTTCTGGTGCTATGGAAACGTGTGGACATCTGAAGGAAAGACTAGCCACACTCGGGAATCGCCAGCAAGAGGCTATAAGATAATGGGTGTGTGTGTGTGTGGGGGGGTCTCAGGCAACAGCTTTGTGAGCGGAACCAGAGCCCAGCTTTGGACTTCTTTGGTGTCACATTTTAACCTACCAGCTGCCTTGGAAGCAAGATGATCCACCCTGCCTTTTTCCTTCTTCCTTAAAAAAAAAAAAAAGAAAAGATTTATTTTTTTATTTTCCCTCATGTGTTGAGGGAGGAAGCCGTGACAGGGACGAGTGACAGCCCGCTAATTATTCCCTTACTGCCACTGCTGTTCTGGCTCTGGACGCGCTGCTCATTTCTCCCGGCTCCTCGCTGAATAATGCATGTGCCCCATCCATATGCGGGCGGTGCCTCCCGGGACTGCAGTCTAACTAGCTGATAACTGATTCAGTTTGTAAGCAGGGCCGCTGGGAGTTGCAAGGAAAAGTAGCCAAGAACATATTCAACACTTCTCTCTGGTTCCTGGCGAACATCAAGGGGAGGCAGGCTGGAGCATTGGTGGATGGGGGCGTGTGGTCCTGGGAGGGTACTTGACCTCACTAGAGAAGGAGGGAACTTGGCTCTTGTTGTGAGAGAGGGTGTGATCATGGGAAGGTTATTAATGATAAACACAGTTACGGTTGCTCAAAATTTTACTATAGGCAGCCATGGTCTAAGGTTAGACTCTGAAAAATACAGGATTTTGTGATGGAGTGATTCTCTGTACACAAACCAATACAGTTACCAAATCTTAGGGACACGGTTGTTTATCTAGTACCCTGGACTATGCCCGGCATTGTATGTGATAAGAACCCGTGAACAGCAATATATTGTGTCAGCTAGCTCCTACAGTGTTACAGCTGTATAACAAATGGGTTCTGAAGTGCACCCATCACAATAGCACTTCCTGCTCTTTTTGGCTTGGGGTATAAGGGAATTCAGTCTTGTGCTGATTTCTGCTGTCCCTGGAAGGGCTCAGCTGCAGGCTGCAGGCTTACGTTTCAGGTCTGAGTCAGATCTGCCCTTAGGTCTTATGGAAGGGCCTAGGCAAGAGGGTAAGGCTAGTGTGCCACAGAAATGTGGGCACAGGGTTACTGCTCTCTGTCTTGTCTGCACAGTGTTTACTGATGGTCTGGTCTATTTATCAAAGCAAATTCTACAATTGCATTTATCAAGGAGGGACTGGGAGGCAGGCACTGTCCACCAGTTTGGTTCTTAGAAGATCCCCTGCTACAGGGAACAAAGCATCCCTCAGTCACCCGCTGCCCTTGGCATTGCCAGGACATACTGGGGCTCCTGACTGTGCCCTCACTCACCTTCTGCCCTTGGCATTGCCAGGGCATACTGGGGCTCCTGACTGTGCCCTCACTCACTGGATGCCCTTGGCATTGCCGGGACGTACTGGGGCTCCTGACTGTGCCCTCACTCACTGGATGCCCTTGGCATTGCCGGGACGTACTGGGGCTCCTGACTGTGCCCTCACTTACCGGCTGCCCTTGGCATTGCCGGGACGTACTGGGGCTCCTGACTGTGCCCTCACTCACTGGATGCCCTTGGCATTGTCAGGACGTACTGGGACTCCTGACTGTGATAGGAATACTCTGGAAGCTGCTGTGCAATTGCTGACCTGTTCCTAACAGGCAGGTGGGCCCAGCCTTCTGTGGGAACCATGGGAACACCTACCTACCTGCCTGCCATACAGTATCAACCTGGCTCTCTATTTAGTCTAGTGGAGTCCAGGAGTCTCCAGGAGTCCCGGGGTGAGGCAGCAACACAGCCACCACTTTCTTTATCAAAGGTTGGAGACTGGGCAGCAGGATCCCCTGTTTGAGGTTGAATGGCTTATAATCAACTGCCCTTAGTGACTTAGGATCAACCCTTACTCAGAGTCAATCAGGATACAGTTCCAGGAGTGGAGGCTGGGCGAGCTTGCCCCTTTCTGCATTTCTGTGGCCGCACAGGCAGGATGCCTATCAGGGAGATGATTCCAGACTGAGCAGGGATAGGTAGGTCCTTTGCACAAACGCTTTGTGGACTAGGATAGGCTCAGAGAGCCCAGCCACACGTGGAGGGCCACCTTTTTGTGTAATGTCTGTTTGCCCAGTACACACCATGTCAGCTGTTGCTCCAAACCCTCTGCATTGTGTTCTGACTTGTCCACTATGATGTCAGATTGGGGGATTGGAGCAGAATGAGGGAAGGCTGAAGAGGACATGCCCCACTTTCTCCAGGTGTGGGCTCTGAGCCAGACAGCTGTCACATAGGGCATCCAGCCTCCGCAGGTCACAGTGTATCCATTTTAGGTCTTAGCATGGACATACTGCCAGAATATTGGCGAGCAGGGTCCAGTACCGTGTCCTTCACCCAGTCTAGTGGGCAGCAGGTCAGTACAACTGGGAATAAAGAGCAGGAGGGGACTTGGGTTTCAATACCTCCGGCTGTCTGGCATGCAGATGTGCATCTGTGGGTGGCCACCAGGCACCATCTCCCCCAGGGTCCCTGTTAGGGGGACAGTGAGGACAGCAGTCAAGTGGCTTGGAATAGCAGCATGGTACCATCCCAGGAGATGCTCTCCAGACCCACCCCACCCCCCTCTACATAGAGAGAACACTAAGGTTCCACTGTGCCACTGCTTAGAGGACTCCCCAAGCTCCAGAACCTTCCCCACCCTGCGTCCCTCTGGCCACCTCAGCTACACTCAGGAACTCTTCTTTGACCACCCTGCATTTCCAGTCCATTCTCTACCAGCAAAACGCATTAAATGTGGTAGGTGCATTAAATGCGCAGCTACAGGGGTTGAGGGCTAGTGGTGAGTCTTCCTTACCCTTATTTCCGCTTGGAAGTGGGGGATTACTGGTGTGGGAGAATTGCATGTATTCTGTCAATCATGTTTTAAATAAATGCTGACTGTCCAAGCAGGAAGTATAGGTGGGAAAACCAGACAGGAAGTAGAAATGATGCAAAGAACAGGAGAATTCTGGGAAGGAGTAAGTTGATTCCTCCCACTCCTGGCCAGACCACCGAAGCAGCAGGATGTGATCTGTGCCTCTGAAAAAGGTACTGAGCCAGACGGCTAACATAGATCAGAAAAATGGGTTAATCAAGATGTGAGAGTTAGCCAGTGAGAGGCTAAAACCTTATAATTTTATGGAGACCTATGTGTGATTTTCTTTGGGGCTAAACAGCTGTGGGGTACCAGGCGGGACAAAAACAACAACAAACAGGACCGTTCATGCTACAGATTACTTCTCCAGCCTCTGCCAGATCAGATCATTGGGGAAATGGAACCTGTTTGGATGCTCCCTGTCCATCCCTGCTTACTGCCCAGGTTGCTACACCACCAGGTGACATTCATTCCAGCAGGCCTGGAAGATCGCTGGCATGCAGGCCAACCCTCCCCAGTTCCAGCTGCCATAGCACCTGCCCAAGTTCAGGGCCTCTATGTAGCCACAAGCACTCACCCTAGTTGGATCCAGGACAATGACTTTCTGGTCCTCACTGCCTTGTGTCTTTTAACTCTAGACGTTAGCTAAATGGCCTCCCAAGGTGTTTCTTCATGTCATAACCACCAGCTCAGGCAGCTCTTGCAGCTGTGGCAGTAAGTATCTTTCCCCAGTGCTCAGAGACCATTGCTAAGAAACACATGGGCGGCAGACACTTTGGGGACTGCGGAAGAAGTACTGTGAAGAAGTACTCTCTGAAGGCCACTGACCCCAAATCCCCCTGGGTGCTGTTTCTCTCTCACCTTGTGGTCTCCAGGGTGTAGAACTCACAGCCTGGGACCCCCTCAAACCACAGGCTCATGTGGACTGTTTCCAAAGTGAAAGATGGAATTTGACTACACAGATACATGGAGTTGAGGAGTGAGATGCTCAAGACAGTGGCAGCATGGTGAGAGGGCCAAGTCTAAGAAGGGCAGCTGATGGGCCCAGCGCCTTCTTGTGCCTCTGTGCCACCCTCAGCTCCAGTGTGCACAGAAAGAGACCACCTCTACAGGGACGTCTTCAAAGTGCAGAAACAAAAGGCCCAGTCCCTCCTCCGTGGCCTGGCTACCAACCCTGGGAAGAGGTACCTTGCAGAGGCCATGGAGGCAGGGAGCTGTCTTTACCTCAGCATTTTGTTCGGTTTTACAGATGGGGAAACTAAGGCCAGAGAAATGATGAAAGCAGCCTGGACTCATGGAGCAATGGTTATAGGATGTCCAGCCGTGGGTTCCAGCGCCCGTGAGCTTAGGTAATGGCCCCTCTAGGAAAAGCCACTGTTTAGACTTACCCTTCCTCATTCACTCCTTCACTAGCTCCTCCACTCCCCTCAGTTTCTTCCAGTATGCCTGGAGAAGGCCACAATGTAGCTGTGGGAATGGACCATGTCCTGACATACTGTGAGATGTTTTCAGTAGGCTAACAGTGTTTGTTGCGCGTTAGGGGCAGACATCACAGAAGCTGGGTTATGTAGGCCCAGGCTTTGCAGTACGAATAGGAGCTAACTAGGTGGCTAAATGGAGTAGAGGGTGGGGAGGGAAGAGAGAGACAAGTTGATGGCCAGGGAGCACCTGCTGGAACCATCAGTTTCCTGAGTGTGGCGGGTGCTGGGGGGCACTGGCAGCTCTTCAACCCCCAAGGGCATGAGTCAGGTGGTGAATTCAAGTATAGGTGCTACCAGACTCTGCCCTGAAGGAAGCAGCTCAACTGGTCACAGCCGGGGCAATGCTTCCTGCCACACTCAGCATCCTGCCCCTGGCCACAAACCCTGAGATGGCTAAAGTTCACCACGAACCTTCCCACATGGGCCCTGCTCCTCACTAGATGGCCAGAAAGGACGAGCCTACTTCTATCAGTGACCCCACCTCAGTGTGTCACCTCAGCGTGGCTCAGCCAGGTTATCAAAGCAGCAAGTCAATAGAGTCTCCTCCCCAGGAGCCTCTGGGAGGAGCAGACAGTCTGTTGCTAACAAGCTTTTGGAGGGTTATTGAATCAGAGACTGCCATCGTAGCTCTGAGCAGATTCACAAACGCCTGCTTTGATTGCTTGGAGGGACATGGAAGTCCCTGAAGCTTGTCTCTGTTTCTGCAGAGTGAGGCTGGCCTTGACTGTGGAGGTTGCCATGGTTCAGTCCATTGTTCATGGGTGAAGGACGGGGCTGTCATTGCAGGTCCTTGAATGTCAGGAGCTGGGCAGGTGTTTTGTCTCCACCTTGCTGTCTGGGATGCTCAAGCCTTGGAGGAACCAGAGCAGCTCAAACTAAAATGAACAGAAAGTTACCGGCTGCATGTGGTCACCCAGTGACCCTGTGGTGATGTTGGGGCTCTCTATATGGGGTTTTCTGCTCCTGAGCAGGTAGCCCTGGTGGCCTGGTAAAGGAGCCCCTGGCTCTGGTGGAGTCATGGACTGCCGCACACTACAGCATCAGCAGTGTGCCGGATGCGATGGGGCCTCCACTGTGCCATAGGAGCTTTTGTAAGGGACAGGGGAGGACGTTGTACAATTCCTGAGTCTCAGAGGGGTCATGCAGCCTTATAACATGAGGCCCCAGGACACAGCTTTCTCGGAGCTGGCTTGGCATGCCCTTGGTTGTCTCAGAACCACCTGATCAGGTGTCCTTGATTGGAGGGATCTTAATCATCATTCTAAAAGCCACATGATGAGGTTCAGGGTCATCAGTGCCTCATCCAAGGTCACTCAGTGGAAGAGGGGAGAGTGAGAATTCAAATCCACAGATACTTGTCCCTAGGGCTTGTACTTCTGCTATGGACGGGGAGCACACAGTCTCCCCCACCCTGGGGTGTCTACCATGGCCAGTGTGGTTCCTGCAGGTTGAGGGTCACGTTTTCCACCCAGATCCGGAATCATCCATAGCTTTGACCTTGAGACTGGGTTTGGACACCACGTAGCATACCAGCTAAGTACAGAGGTTCTGAGAATACTGCAGCTGTGGTTATCTGTGACTCAGCTCTGCCCCTCCTGGGAGGAATCAGAATCCTGTAGATCCACGTTCACTGCTGCTCTGTTCACAGGAGTCTGGAAGTGGAACCTGCCTAGATGCCCATCAACAGAGGTGTGGATAAAGAAAATGTGATACATATGTACCAGGTGATGTTATTCAGCCACGAAGAGAAAAACTGTCATTTGCAGGAAAATGAATAGAACTGGGATCACCATGTTTACTGAAATAAACCAGACCGAGACAGGCAGCTTGTGCTTTCCTCTCCCATGTGAATGTACCGAGACTAAGAAGAAGACATGCGAACTCAGGTGGGCCACTATTGTAGAGAGACAAGCATGGCAAAGGGGGTGCCGGATAGGCTGGGGGTGAACACTGTGGAGGTGATTGTTAACATGTGTGAAGATTCTAAAGAAAGCCACTGTGCTGTGCGAATCATTATCGCTGATAGGGATAATTTAAGGCAAAGCTCAGGGCGGGGGCCCTAATTCCAGCTGGGGTACCTCTCACACAGTGCTCCTGGAAGCCTCTGCTTACACGCCGGCCCCGTAGGGTGAAGGTGCAGATCTTCCCATATGTGAATCCCCCAGTTCTGGGCAGGAAGCCCACGGAGCAGAGCCGCTTGTCCCTGATCGTGTGCAGCTGGGCTCAGTGACAGAGCACACACAGATCTGAGTAAAGTACCGTGGGTTTCCCACGCTTGTTTCAGCTACATTGGTGCTGAAGTCCCAAGCCCTGGCTCTGAGGTAGTGGCTTCCCTAAGAATGTGGGTCCAGCCTATAATGTGTCCACCCGTCCCCAGCCCTGCACTCGGCCTGCTTCTGGTTACTCATTCTCTACTTAAAACGGCACTTGCTTGATTTCTTTATCACTATAATTCTGAGTCAGCTCAAAAAGGAATCCCTGAGGCAGGCAGAGGGCTCAGGGGACAAAGCTCCTGTGGTGTGAGTGGCTGGACCTGCATTTGGCTCCCAGAGCCCATGTGAAGCCAGACAGTAGTGTGCATATGAAGTCTGAGCTCCCACATGAGATAGAAGGGCTCCCCCTTCTGTTCTAGGCAAATCTCCAGAAGTTCACAGACCAAGGAAGTGGTGCGGGTGGGAGGTGGAGGATGAGGAGGATGGGCACTTAAGGCTGTCCCCTAACATAAACAAGTGTGGCACTTTAACTCCTTTAGGAAGATTCTAAAAGCCCCTTTCCACCTCTCAACCCCACTCCCTGCTGGAGTGTCCTGTAGCTATGGTGACTGGCCCTGCACCTTCCCAGCAGGTGTCTGAAGTGGGGTGTTGAGGGGGAGCATGCTGATCAGATGAACATGTGACCAGTGCATTCTGTCCTGGGACTGCAGCCCAGGTCTCACTGTTAGTTACATAGGGTCCTGAGTTCTGCTCTTGCTCAGCCATGGCACCCAATCACAAGGTCCCAGGAAAGGCCTAGCTGCAGAAGTTCAGCTTCCCTGCCTGTGAGTGAGTGGGGGGGGGTCATAGGCCTCAGCACACCTGTGGCTCTGAAGACCAGGGCCAGCTTGATGATCCTCAGGGTAGGAACCAAGGCTGAAGAGGGTTGTGTTTGTGGTGTATGTGTACTCAGGATCATGTGTGCTGGCCCTCTCTGTGAGGCAGGGAGACAGGCCAGACTAGATCCACATGGGTGTCTAGAAGTACAGACAGATTTGGGGACAGATTTGATGTCAGGATGACGCTACTAGGCCTTGAGATGGTGACTTTGTCTAGAGAAGAAGGGCTAGAGAGGTAGGTCCACCTATACAGATGCCAGGCAAAGACCCACCAGAGCAGGCACTGGTAGCTTCCTGTTGCCATGACAGAATTCCGGGACCACCAGGGTGGACTGACTGGGGACCACTCTGTAAGCTGACTCGGGACCCCTCCATAGACTGACTTGGGACGGCTCTGTGGACTGACTCGGGACCACTCTGTGGTTCTATGCTGTGAATATGTTTTATTACTATTGGTTAATAAAGAAGCTGCTTTTGGCCAATGGCTTAACAGAATAAAGCCAGGCAAGAAATCCAAACAGAGATAGAGAGAGAGAGAGTTGATGGAGTTGAAGAGACACCATGTTGCTGCCAAAGGAGACAGATGCCAGAGAACCTTACTGGTAAACCACAAGCCTCGTGGCAGTACATAAATTAATAGAAATGGGTTAATTTAAGATGTAAGAGTTAGTTCTTAAGAAGCCTAAGCTATTGGCAAGCAGTGTTGTAATTAATATAGTTTCTGTGTAATTATTTCAGGTCTGGGCAGCTGGGAATGAACAAGCAGCTTCTACCTACAAATTTGCACCCTACATGGGGCTAACCCACATGGCCAGCCACACATTTCAGGTCTGGGTGCTTGTATACCCACTTGGGGTCAGGAGGAAAGTAGCTGAGAGCACACCAGCAGCTCAGCACCCCTGCCTGGGAAAGCAGCTGTATTGGGTCTGCTAGGCATACACAAGCAGGAGAGCATGGTGATTCCCACCACATACACAGAGATATTTCCAGGTCACACAGTGTACTACACGACAGACTTAGCTCTTACTCAGATAAAAAGGGTTTCTGTGCTGCACGCTTCTTCCCAGAGTTAAAGCAGTGAGTGAGGCTCCTACCCAGTGGTCCAAGAGCTGACAGTAAAGTACCCCTGCCATATTAAAAGGCTGAGAGAAGCACATCCAGCATCCAGGGCTGCTACAATCAAGCTGCTTATCATTTTAAAAGCACTCCTGGTCAAAAAATGATTATGCCTATGTGATAAAGACAGATTCAGACAAAAATAAACCTCTAAACAGGACACAATGTGTTTAAAAAATGTATGTAGGCTTGAGAGAGAGAGAGAATAGACAATTACAAAAATTAGTTTTTAAAAATAAAACAAAGTCTTTAAAGTGAAAGTAATATAAAAGAGCACAGACAGTCATAGATTAAAGGAATTAAGAAAAAATAAACCACATAAAGATGGAAAATACACAGAGTCTGGATTATGTATATTACTGTGTTTTATTTAATTGTTTTTGGCTACAGAGAGATGTTTGATTCTGGGTGTTGCTAAGCTAAACCAACATATATATTTTAAAAGTATCTTGACTTCAAAATTTGGGTCTAAGGATATGTTGCTTTGTAAGAGAGGTTCTGCTTTTGTTTCCACAAAGGATGAGAATCTGTGGAATCATTCCAGGCTAATGTTGTCTGTTAGACCAAGAGCCCCTGAAAGGTCTCTGTGAACACCCCAAAATACTTTGCCCAACAAACAACAGGAAGCAGTTTGGAGAGAACTATGCCCAAATTCCCAAATATTGTTTATACATGTTTGTTTTCATTTAAAGAAGGATATGATATAGAGATGAATACTTTGCATTTGTATGGATCTTGGTCTATTGATACAAATTTAGGGTCAGTTTTGTTATATGTATTTCTGCTCTTGTTTAAGATATTGTGTTTGTGCAGCTTATTTAAAAATGTAACATATAATTAAAAATACAGGTTAATATATAGTCATCTATAATAGTCAAGATTGTAGTCATATTAGTTAGGTTTTCTAGATATACAGAGATATATTTCAGATGGATAGGTACCCTTCAAATATTTCAAAGATGTACAGAATATGGCATTTAAAATATTTGAAGAACTTATGCTTTTCTCAACAGTGAGACATGTCTGCTCCTGGCAGCACCAATTACTTCAGAAAGTTTGATGGGTGGGCTTTGAAGAAAATCATTATGGAATTTGCTTTCAGTGTATCAAGGCTAGCCATTTGAGCAAGAAACTGCTCTTTTCTGGATTGCTTGAAGGTATGCTGTGTAAACTAGACATGCTGGACCCACAGAAAAATGACTGCTGAAGTTGCCTAAAGAAGATGAGACAGTCCTTCAGGGTTCCTACTTCATGAAAGAGTCTGCCAGACATTCTATAGGACACAAAAGAAAGTGACTGACAAACTGCCAATATAGGTGGAACTGTCTTTGAAATTTTCTGCTTCATCAAAAGTCTGCCAGATACTATAGGTCTGTAGGCTGAAGATGGATGCCCCAATGATACAGAAGAACTTTAGGTGACTATGCAGGCAGTGAAATGTCTCTGTCAATTCTAGAGTTTATGAAGTTGCTTACAATGCATTTCCTGTTTACTTAGGTAATATTATATCATTATGGAGTCTTTGATGGAGTTGAAAAAAGATAGTTATAGCTATAAAACTTTAGACTCACAAAGATAGGATAGATGATAGAGTATTTAATTTGCCAAATGTAAATGGACTAAATATTGTAACTATAACTTTTTCCTTGATAATTGTTTTGTTGTATGTAATCTTGCTATGTTAAAGTTAAAACCTTTCTTTTTAATTAAACAGAAAAGGGGAGGTGATGTGGGATTCCCCTCTGTGTGTTGTGAATGTGCATGTGTTTTAATGCCATTGGTTACTAAAGAAGCTGCTTTTGGCAATGGGTTAACGGAGTAAAGCTAGGCAGAAAAGCCAAGCAGAGATGGAGAGAGAGAGAGAGTAGGTGGAGTTGAAGAGACACCATGTAACTGCTGAAGAAGACAGATGCCAGAGACCCTCGCCTCGTGGCAATACACAAATTAATAGAAATGGGTTAATTTAAGATGTAAGAGTTAGTTCTTAAGAAGCCTAAGTTATTGGCCAAGCAGTGTTGTAATGAATATAGTTTCTGTGTAATTATTTCAGGTCTGGGCAGCTGGGAACAAACAAGCAGCCCTCGCCTACAGTGGAGTAACTCACAAGCAGCTGCTCTTGACTCCATCACAGACAGCGAAGTCTATTAAGGAGGGCACCTTCCTGGACCCACGCAGGCTGCATTTTGCCTCTGCTTCTCATTCTGGGCCTGGAAAGCTGCTCATATCTTTGAGGGCCTATTACATCTGACCCCTGCCTCTAGGGAATGGGTCCTGAAGGGTCTTGGGTCCCTTGCTCAGTCCTGTTTCCCTGACTCTGCAGGAGGCCGGTGCAGAGGTGACACTCCTGAGTGTGGAAGGAGAGTCAAGGGCCTGCACTGTGCTGATGTGGGAAACTGTGCCTGCACCTGGAGAAGGGAACAGGTCCCAGTCCTGGGTCTGCCTGGTGTACAATGCACTCTCAGCTCTAACCAGCTGAGAGAATGGAGCCTGGAACCACACCTGGAAGACAATGAAAGCCTTCGTCTAGACTGTTAGAGGAAGGTTCTAGAACTTGCTAAAGCTTCATTCTTCAGTTGACCACCACCACACATGCCCACCTGAAAATAACCCGGAGTTTTCCAGCATAGATTGGCAACCAAATTTTGCATATCCAAGCAGAAGCCCCCTTTCTAATGCCACATGTTTAAGTAGCCAGCAGACAAGTTCGCACCTCCTCAAGAAGTCACACATCACACAGCAATAAGCCTCTGTCAGTCTCAAAAGAGACGACTCCACCAAGTCTGGCTTCAAGAAGTAGCCAGTTTGTTGGGTTACGTCCAGAAGCATTGGGTCAAGGTCAGGTGGGTGGAACAGCTGCACCCAAGCAAGGGTGATGAGTCAGAAAACAGCTGACCCTCTGGCGCTCGGGGCATAGCTGCCAGCCTCATTTAGAGAGCCACCCAGCCCTGTCCACTTCAGAGACCTCACTGCAGGGCACCAAGCTGTCCATTCAAATGGTGTCCCCAACTTATCAGGCTCTGTAGTACCCTGGTGGAGACAGCAGGGCACAGAGGCTCCGAGGAAGGGGCATCCCTGGAACCATGAACAGTGACATTATTATGGTAGGAAGACAGACGTAAAACTCACGGTTGGAACCCTGCAACTACCTACCATGGTTATGTGTTGGCCCCACCCCAACATCCACTTTATCTGTGATCTGCTGGAGCATGTGAAGGGACCCAAAGCTGCAGGATCTCCACAACACAGGGCAACAGCAGAAAAATCAAGAGGAGTCCAGGGAAGGCCAAGCATTGAGAGTGTAGCAGAAGCCTCAAACCAGACCAATGACTCTCCGCAATGAACACTTGCAAGTAAGGATATCTGGACAAAAGAGTTTACGGCATGACTGTCACACTACCGCTTCCATGACTGGACTGAATTTTTCCTTCCCTCTCTCTTTTTAAGTTCTTTTTTCTCTAGAATTTTATTCTATCATGTGGTGGAGGTTAAAGTGGCAGAGAGTGGATATGAAGGAACAGGGAGATGAATGGGCTGGAGATGGATGACATGAAAAACAGGAAGAAAAGAAGATCCATGGTCAGAGTGTGGCTCAGTGGCACAGACATTGTGCCACCACCGTCCATTTGCCGGGCTCCTGAACATCCCTTACCTTCTCGGTAAATAATTACTCAGTTGGGCCTTCCCAAGCCACGACACGCCTGGCCGGTCCACTTTCTACCTCTTTGGGTTTCCCTAGTCCAGCTGCCCTGTGTGTCATCACAAGACTTATACGTTCAAGGCTTGTTTAGCACATTCAGCACAAGATCTTTCTAATTCATCCACGCTATCACATGAAGCATAATTCCCTTCCTGTTAGCAGTTATAAAGTATTCCATCCTGTGGTTATGCTGAGGTTTCTTTGTCCAGTTCCCTGTGAACGGGCACTTTGTGGGCCCCACCTTCTGCTTATGTTTAGACAGATACCTGGGCACCAAGCAGTGCTGCACCATGGGTAAATTTTAGGATTAATCTGTATTCAAGCATTGCCGTGGACACTCACATATGGTGTGACTTCAGAGGAGTCCCTCAACCTCAAGAGAGAGTCCAGAGAGCAGTGACTGACTTGAGGCTGTGCTCAGGAATGTGGTTAGGTCAGTAACCATGGTTGGCTGTCTCTAGCTCAGGTTCTGCACTTTTCAAATTGAACCAGAGGCATTTCTGTCAATCGGCCCAAGGCCACAGGGCAGAATGGGGATGTCTGTGGGTGTAAAAACCTGGCTCAGGCCTGAAAACATTGTGACACACACCCCCTTGTGCAGGGGAGCAGAGGCAGCCCAAGGTAAAGAGCTGCCCAGCATCCTTCCCCCAGCCCCCCTCAACCATTATGAAGTAAAACGGAGATAAGCAAACCCAGGCCACATTCATGGCTGGGCTCCGGGGCAGGGGAGTGGCTTGGGTGGCTGTGGACACAGGCCCCTGTGTGGAGCAAAGCAGCACTCTAGCCCTCCCTACCTGACCCCTTCCATCCCGACCATTTCCAGACAGCCAAGCAGGCTGCCAGACTATTTAGTCTGGGTTTGGTGACCCCATGACTGCAGCAGGGCAGGCTCAGGTTTCAGATCTCTGCAATCGTAGCAGGCCCCCTCGGTTTGGTTCTTACACAAACACCTATGGGGTGCATGGGGCTTCCTGCCACGTGGGCTTGAGGGAGACCCAGCTGCAGCTTCCAGAGGGACCCCCATGCTTTCCAACATGGTTTTCTTCCTAGAGATTCCTCGCAGCTCCCAACATAACTGGCTCACATGTTGGGAGGGACCAGATTCCTGACGTCCTGAGCTTATGAAAGAAAAATCCATGATTACATAATGATCAACATCCTGCTGCTTCAGATGGGGAAACTGAGGTCCCAGAGAGGCACAGAGACAGTCTGGCCTATGCGGTAAACAACTGAAAGGGTGGGAATTGAGAGGTCAGCTGTGAGGAGTCCAGTGGGGTGGGGGGAACGACAGGACAAGGATGACCGCTCTCCTCTGCTCCTCTCCCTCACCTCCCTGACCTCTCCCCTCTCCCCTGTGGCCTTTGCACTGTACCAGTTGCAACATCTTGGCTATTCTTTTGGAGACAGGAGGATCTTGTCTTTGGAATCTTCCTTGTGTGAGAAAGATCGGAAGGGTAAGGTTGATGCCAGTCAATTCCTTAAGTCCCAGAACTAACCACCAAGCAGCCTCACACCGAGGGAAAATGAATGCAGTAAGGTCAGGACAATTGCCCCCCCCCACCAAAAAAAAACCTCAGGAACTTGAGGGAGGTTTTATACCTATTCTCCATTCTGCAGGTAAAGAACTGAGGCCCAGAGATGACAAGCGATGTGTGGAAGATTGCACAGCGAGTCAGTTCAGAAATGGTGCTCTCCCCACTACCTCATCATGTCCAAGGCTGTTCCTGGGCTGGAAAAGGCAGAGTGGGGTCCTGGCCCTTGTTCAGATTCCTACATTTCTTTTCTTACTTGATTTTTAACATTACCCAGGTAAAACAAGAACCAGCCTGATGTGTACTGACTCCTGCTCAGCATCCTGCTAACCCCATTGCAATTATCAGCCTGTGAATCCCCCCCACAGGCACAGGAACAGCTGGGGGGAAATCTAATCTCATTCCCTCGCCAGCTGTTACAGCATGTGCCTGTAATCCCAACACTCAGGAGGCTGAGGCAGGAGGCTTGTTGTGATTTCAAGGCTAGCCTGGGCTACAAAGCAAGATCCTGTTAAAAGACACTGGCTCTCCTCACACCATCAGTGCTGACGTCCTTATCCAGATGCACACTTTACGGACCACCAAGATATCAATGTCTGCAATGCCGAGAGAGAAAGAGAGAGAGAGAGGGAGAGAGAGAGAGAGAGAGAGAGAGAGAGAGAGAGAGAGAGAGAGAGAGAGAGAGAGAGAGAAAGATAGTAAGAAATTAAGCCACATTTTGAAACATCCCCAAGTATTACATTTTGAAGTTAGGAAGTCAAAGTTCTATTTCCGAAAAGCCATTTCTTCCCAGAATCACTGGGGTCCTGGCTGGCTTGGCTGTGGAGCTTGGCTGAAGTTGGAGGAGGGGGACCCCTCTGGTTCCCCAGGCCCAGGCTCTGTCCCTCCTCCCCCAGCAATTGTTCCAATTGTCGACTCAGCAAAATGGCCACCCACTCCCTCCCTGCTCCCATGGAAGGCGATTGCCTGCTAGCCAATTAATTCTGATTTAATTGCTTCACTCTGAGATGCAGGCCCCAAACAGCTAATCTGGCAGGGAGTGGGGGGTGGTTAGCCTGGCAGATGTTGCCCTGTAGCCCTGGGGAGATGCTTGGAGAGGAAAGAAAAACAAGTCCACTCTGCAAGGCCCTGGGGGCTCTGGAGGGCCCCCGTCCTGGTCATTAGGGTAGTGCCTGTGGCAGGGCCCAGGGAGACTTTATACAGTGTCATTTGGCACTGTCTTAGGGAGCTTGCTTCCTTCTGGAATCTTCTATCTTCCTCCCAGCTCAGCAGCTTGAGTAGGGGCCACCTATCTAAGGCTGTGGCCACAGGTCACTCAGGGATGGCCTGAAGCAGGTGCTCACTAAATAGTGGCTGACTTAATGAAAAGTGTGACTCTACCCAGACTCCTTGTGACTGCCACTGCAAGGACTAGCAAGGGGGAGGGGGAGGGAAGGGTTGATGGCTGGCTGGGCTAAGGAATGTGTTCTCTTTGGACTGTTGATCCTTTCAATCCTGGCGCCTTCTGCATTTGCCCACTACCTGCTCTGTCCTGCCAGAGGGGACTGGAGATGGCCCTCAGGCTCAGCAGTTCTTCCTGCAGAGGAAGCTTGGTTTTGTGTATCTGCTTTCTGACTCCTGGTGCACCCAGCCATTAATAAGGGTTTCAGAAGGCTGGAGAGGAGCATAGGTCCTGGCCTGATGGTCTCCACCTCCATGGGCAACTGGGCTACCAATGACTACAGGGTGGCAGGGGAGCAGAGAGTCAGACAGAAAGACAATGGACGGGTGGGTGACAGCCGGTTAGAGTGGAGGGGAGAGAAAAGAGGCTGAGCAAACAAAGGAAAGAAAGAAGGGAGGAATCTGGATTGAAACAAAGCCAGTCTGGGAACAAAGGCTGAGAAGAGACACCAAAGACAAGGCTTTAGGAACAACAGTGGGCTAGGGAAGCTTCCAGAATGTTTTCTGCTCATCTGACAGTTGAGCTAAGCACACAGCAAGGACCCAAGCTTTGCCTGGGAGGACCTGCAGCGCAGAGATGGTACCCGCTGGCTCCCTGGAGCCTGGGGCAGACAGCTGGGCAGCATCTCCACACAGCACCACTGACTTTGATTGGCCGGTCAGGCACCAGCAAGGGCCACGCCCACCCATCTTTGATGGCAGAGGCCGAAGCCCTGAGAGTTCCTAAACACTTGAGCCTTTCCTGGCTCCTCCCACCTGGGAAGAGGGCCCCAGAGGAACAGCCTACAGCCGCCTCAGCAAACACCTATTGCAACCTGTCTCTCATTTGCATATTAGCAACCTTAATTCGGAGAAAATATGCAAATGTATGCAAAATGAAATTCATCTCTTAATGACACGAGGCGATTAAACAATTTTTATGCTTAAATATTCTGTTTAATGAAATCAAACAGACCTGCGTGCGTGACATCTCCACAGCACAGAAATTAGTGTTGAGTGTGGACCGCGGCTGCCGCACCCTCTGTGTGCCCCAGATTCGCTGGACCTTTTTGGTGAGAAGAAAGCCGGAGAAAGGCGTGTGTTTGATAACCAAAGGAACTGAAAATTAGATTACTGAAAACTGCGAAAAGTTAGATGTGCTCTGCCTTTCTTTCAACTCCCTAGAGCACCACAGTCCCCATGAGTCACAAACGTGCCTTTGGGACCAGGGCCCTACAGGCTGAGGAGGGAGGCAGCAGAATTCTCAGGGGACCAGGAAGTGGAGCCAAGAGCCCTCTGTGCTCCAGTCCCTGGGGCCCTAGTGGTGCCCTTTTCTAGAACTTTCCTGTTTTGCTCATCTGTGTGGAACAGGTTCTTGCTTGGCTACTGCAAGAAAATGGGGAGCTGTTTTATTCTTAGCTCTGCTGGGCAAAAATAGTTTTGATCTGTACCTGGCAGGCAGGGGGATGAAGAGAAGAGAGGAAAGAGGAGGAATGAGACCAGGGAGCTTACAGAAGGAAATGGGCCTCATTTCCACCGGATCCCTGACCCCAGTGTGAGCAACAGGGAGCTGAGGTGCTATACAGAAGGCAAGGAGCCTTGCAGTCAGACCCCGAGCTTGGGGGAGCCCGAATTCCACAACATCACCAGGGGTGTGTGTGTGTGTGTGTGTGTGTGTGTGTGTGTGTGTGTGTGTGTATGCAAAAGCTGGAAGAGTCAAGTCAAGGACGTGGGAGTCTACTCCCACTCACCTGAGGGATTCTGGGACATCGGCAAATCCGCAGGAGTTTCAGACAGAGCACCAAGGCTCCTGAGAAAATTTCTGCGGGGGACGGGCATTGTCCTCACCAGAAAGGTTCAGATCCATCCACATCAGGGTGTCTTGCATGAGCAGCTTTCCCAGAAGGCATGGTACATGCTCAAACAATTGGCCTTTGGTGCCTACTTGACAAGGTACTTGGCTCTGGAAAGCTCCAAAAACCGCTTGTTTTTCTGTCTTTGCTTTTGGAAGTAAGGTCTCCCCCAGGTAACCGACAGTTTTCTCCCAAATTCCAGGGAGTCTCCTCCCTCAACCCCTGCACACATTCATTCCTGGACCAGGTGATGCTGGAGCTGAGGAGAAAATACATCCTCAAGGCAGAGGTGGGGGCGGAGGTGGTGATGGGAGCAGAGGCAGGGGTGAAAGTTGTTGGGACAGGAAGACATGGGAGAAGGCACACAGTGCCTCAGGCACCTAGGATGATGGGAGGCCAGAGAAACTTTGTTTTTTTCTGGGCTGTGATCTCAGCAGATGTCTTTCCACATCTGCTCTGCTGAGCAAGGGAGAAACCTTCCTTGACTCCTAAGAGTTTAAATGGAAGCTCCACCTCGGTCCATCTCTTTCTCTCCAGACCCTGCCTTCAGAAGCCCACCAAGCATCAGCTTTTCCCCCGAGATGCCCCAGATCACACCTACAGGGTAGTTACGATCCATCTCCTAGATCTGCCATGTGATTTCTCTCCTGCTTCCCCGAGAGTCACCCGGGAGTTACTTTACTCTGTTTATTAAACCTGATTTTGTTAATTCGACTGGATTTGGCTTATTGCATCGGTGGAGTAACCCACTACTGGGGATTTCAAAGTACTTATCACTAAGATTTCTTTTAGTTCTAGTTTACAACCTCAGCCCCCAAAGATAATACAAGTAGTGATGGCGCATGCTCAGCTGTGAGTATATTCTGTGGTCCTCTGCGTGTCCCCTCACTTCGCCCACACATCAGCCATGGGTGGGAAGACTGTCCTCCTCCTCTGTTAATGCGGCACTCGGAAGCTTTGGCTACCTGCTCCTTTACTGTCAAGGGCAACTGGGGCTCACATGAGCCAGAAGAAACAACCACCAGGTTGCCATTCCACCAGTCTTATCCTGCGGCTCCCAGGCCCCCAGTACATTGATTTTCATATTATGGGTGGAGACTGACATCAGCAGGGGTCATGGTCATATTGCCAGTGTTTGACTGAAAAGATAGGTATGATGTGGTAGTTTGGGGCCAGCATGTGACAATGACCTTGAGTCCCCAAAGCAATGCCTTAGACTTCTTGGTGCTATGTGACATCTCAGACTCCTGACTGAAAGATTTTGAGACAAGAGTATTTCATTAGAAAATTATATGAAATATTTATAATTGAGACTTCAATTATAAAAGACCCTGTGGAGGACCTATCAGCTTATGGTGCAGTGACAGCCAAGGGAGAGGTCAGGCCACTTTATCATCCTTCCAGTGACCACAGTACTGGAATAGAGAGCAGAGTGGGGGTGGGGATCCTTGGATGAGTCCCCGAGCCTGTCTCTCTGTAGACTGGCTGCTTAGTCTGAAGGCTGCTGCTCTACTGTTGGAGAAGTCATGAGAATGACCAGACTTCGATGCATTCATTCACTCACTCAGTAAGCTCTAGCAGAGTCGTGTGGATGAGGAACAGCAGCTGCCACAGCCTAACTGCTAAGAGGAAGGGACATTGTGTGTGTGTGTGTGGGGGGGGTTACAACAATAAACGTAACTGGAACAAATCCAGTGCTGCAGCTGTGGGCTTTCTAGTATTGCACAACTAAATCTCCAACTGAAGCTGAGATTCACGGGAAAGGGAAGAGTGGACACAAGAGGTCAGGGACCAGAGAATGGCAAGGATATGAGGATGCACAGGATTGCTGTGCTCGAGATGGGGCCAGGCAGAGGTACAGAGGAGCCATGGGAGCTAAGGCTGGATGCCGAAAAGTCTGCATGTCCAGCTTCCCTCCACTGTGAGCATCCATGGGACACCCTGGAGAGTTTCCCACATGCAGGGCCCATCTCACAGTGCTTGGCTGTGAAGACAAGTTAGAAGCTGCTGTGCACATCCTGGAGTCTGACCAAGATCTTTGTCCTGGAATTCTGTGACTGAATGACTCTAATACATGGAAAGAGGAAGACGGAGACAGGAGCAGTGAGAGGAACTGTCCCTTGCTTAGTATCCTGATCTACTTGATTCTGTAGAGACCAGAAACAAGTAGACAGGTGGGAACAAGACCACACCCATCCCCAAGAGACTATGCTTCTGTGTGATCTGTCCGCCCACACTTGCTTCCATACACATTGAAAAACAACAATTTTACAGAAACAAATAAATGAGCAGGGTTTCCCAAGGCCATGTCAACTGTCATGTCAACACAACGCTTCTTTTCCCTAAGCGTCCAGCCCCTGCTGGTACAGAGCAGTGAGTGACACAGCTGGACTTTATGCTCTCTCTCTCTCTCTCTCTCTCTCTCTCTCTCTCTCTCTCTGTCTCTGTCTGTCTGTCTGTCTCTCTCTTTCTCTCTCTGTCTGTCTCTCTGTCTCTCTGTCTCTCTGTCTCTCTGTCTCTCTGTCTCTCTCTCTCTCTCTCTCTCTCTCTCTCTCTCTTGCTGCCGCTGCCCTTAGCAGCACCTGCTATGGGACTGGGCCCCTTGACCCTGAGCTTGCAAAGTGACCCCACAGTAGGGGTGAATTGTCCTCTTTGGGGAGAGATGCAGGGGAATTGAAGGAATTACTCCTCCACTGCAGCCGCCCTGTGCTCCCACCCACTCTTCCCACACTGCTGCTCACCCAGCCTCCCATTCTGCTAGGGCTGTTTCACATTGTTTAAGCTCCTGCTGCCTGTGGAAGTGTGTGAGAACGGGCCAGCAGACACCCCTCCAATTACCCTCCATCCCCCCACCACAGGCTGCTTCTCTGGCTGAGACGCCATGTGGAACTTACCCAGAGTTTCTTCATGTCCGGTCAGGCCTGGGGCATTGCAGTGGGAAAGGCTGAGTCCCAGGCCCTGCTCCCCCTGGTCCTGTGGGCTTAATGACCTGAGCAGACCATGTTTAGGGTGGGAACACCCCATCCCAGCCCTGGAGGGCTCACATTCTTTGCTCTCAGTCCCCAATGATATTCCAGAAGTTTGAGCACGCCCAACAGGTGATTACACTCCCAGGCCGTGGATAATCTACAGCCTTGCTCGACCCTGAGGTGCCTCTCTGCACATTGACTTGGGGTTATGGGGATTTTTGGACTCTGGGCCTCTCGGGGATCACAGGAGCTGGAGGCCAGACCAAACAAGGGGAGGAATGAGCTCAGTGCATCCTTCAGGTTAGGGGCCAGCTGGGCCTTGTAGCCGGATGTCCTGACTTCCAGCCCTCAGTCCTAGCTGGACTCTGTCCCCTCTGACACCCAGGACTCAGTCCTAGCTGGGCCCTGTCCCTTCTGACACTCAGCCCTCAGTTCTAGCTGGACTTTGTCCCCTCTGACACCCAGGACTCAGTCCTAGCTGGACTCTGTCCCTTCTGACACTCAGCCCTCAGTTCTAGCTGGACTTTGTCCCCTCTGATGCCCAGGACTCAGTCCTGGCTGGGCTCTGTCCCCTCTGATGCTCAGCCCTCAGTCCTGGCTGGGCTCTGTCCCCTCTGACACCCAGCTTTGCATTCTTCCTATCACTCCTCCCTCTCCCACACACTGCTCCAGCCACAACCCACACTTCCATTTTCGGCAAACTCATGGTAGCTCCAGGGCCTTTACATTGTTGTCCCATTGGCCAAGACAAGCATTTCTTAGGAAACCTCTGCTAACTGACCGCTGAAAGCGTTAGCTGATCCTCAGGAAGGTTTGCTTCAACAACAGCCCGTGTGTCAGAGAGGCCCTAGGGGGGCCCCAACAGTTCTCTCCTAGTGTGACCACTTTTGTGTAATCTCCTTTTGAGTGGGGGTGGGACCTATGGCTTGATACTTAGCAATAACTATGACAAAGAAGGCTGTGAGCTACCCCTGTAAGAGGCTGACGGTGTGCTATGGTGAGGGCATTCTGAGTAGGCCTGGGCCATCAAGAAAGAGCCCTTAAAGCAGGCTCTGGGTCCCGCTGATGAGGAGAGCCCAGTGTGTTCTCTGCCGCGGCAACGGCACATCCAAGCCTGGATACTGATAAATGTCGCGGCTTAGCCCACAGGTCCTGGCGGCTGCTCCTCTCCTTCAGCTTATTTCCAGGAGCTGGTTGCAGCAAGTGCTGTGTCTGATGGAGTCACAGCAGGCGGAACCACAGTGAGTGCAGAGGTGGACCTGTGGCAGGTGGCACCATACAGATGTCATGGTGGTAGATGCTGCCGTGCAGAGTGGCGTCATGGTGGGTGGCATGGTGGAGGGAACCAAAGTTGGGCACTGTGAGAGTCTGTGGAGACAGGACGTGGGTGGTGAGAAGGGCTCAGGCCTCTCAGAGGAACTACGTGAATCCCTCTTATGGGCAGTGTCTCGTGACGCAATCACTGGGATTTCAGGACCCCCACCCCTTAAAAGCCCCCAACATTTCTACCCCGAGGCTCGAGCTTTCAGAGCCTTCCAGAGCACTGAATCTTGCAGGACAGACTCCAACTCCATCCAGACCCAGGCCCTGGCAGCGAGCAAATTCCCTTGAGTCTTTTGAAAGGGAGTGGGGGCCCTCCTGAGCCTTCGGGGCTGTTTCCTGTGGACCAGAAAAGAGCTTTCACTCCAGGGCCCGCAAGTAGCTAGACTCTGCAGATCACTTTAAAACACTTGGCAGTCAATGCCTGTCTCATCCTCCATTGAGTTTCTGGGTAAAGACAGCACAGCCCACAGTGACACAGCTCTGGAGTCCCTGTGATATCAGCCTTGCCTCTTGACAGCCTCAGGGTGGATATGACAGAAAGCAGTGGTCCCCTCTCCCGGTTCCCACATCCCCTGGTGCTGGACTTATTGCTGTGCTCAGACCTCTGAAGGGACGGGTGGCCACAGGTGTGACATGCACACCCTTTTGTCCCTTCCCCTGAGGCCCAGGACTGCAGACGGGCAGGATTTATCTGACTTGAGGAGTTCAATGTTCCTGCAGACAAACAGGTCACAAATGATGCTGTAAAAGTGGGACCTGGAGACGTTGAAAGGAACATTCCACATTCAACAAAATATTTAAAAAGCTGCAAAGCAAAATCCATGTGGAAAAGAAAAAGAGGGAAGGGGGAGACTTGGGAAGTGCTTCAGAATCCTATCCCCAAGAGCATGGTTGCTTTGCTCTAAGGAGTAGGAGTATCCTGGGAGCTGCGGGTCCTAAAGCATGCTGAAAGCCACAGGCCTACACCTGTGCAGAAGCAGCAGAAAGACTCCACAGAGGTGTGACACCATGGTGGCCCAAGGCTGTCGTAAGTAGAGTGACTGGGCAGCACAGGCCAGGGGAGCAACATGAAGTTTATATGGGTCCTGGCTCCTGCTCCTGCCTGAGTCCCCACACAACATCCTTCTCCTTTGAGGTTTCTTTTCTGGTTCAGCTTGTCTCAAATAAGGACAGCCTGGTTGCTTGACAGCAAGCTGAAGTGAGTTCATCTGAGGGTCAGAGAGGACCACTTCCCACTACAGTTACCCTCGACTGCAGCATAGAACCGACGTGGGTTCCTATGAGGGCCACAGTCCTAAGTTCACTGGCAGGGGAGCCAGGAGCATGCCCTAATTCAGCTGTGCCTGGGATGAGGGTTTGGGGCATGGGGCAATTGTGTGGTGAACACTAGGCCACAAGGTTTCAAAGGCAGACATTTAAATAAACCGATGCCAGCCAGTTGCCATGATTAAGGAGTCAGTCACCAGCTCCTGAGGAGTCAAGCTGACTGACTACTCTAGGTTTGGCTGCAAGGACAGAGCTGGGAGAAGAGCCAGCAGTTGTGACTCTGGTCAGAGTCTGGAACAGCTACTGGAGGAAGGAATGGCCAAGGCACTCAAACACGGAGAAGAAACACCTACTGTATGACGGGCATGGGCTGGCAGAGGCAATAACTTGGTAATCAGGTAATGAGAGCAACCACGTTGTCCATGGTGACCACCATCACTTCCTGTCTGGATCATGGGCTGTTGACAAGGCCTCTGTGTTCAGCGTTAGCCATAGTTGGCATATGAGGCATGAAGTGTTTTTGTTGTTGTTTTGTTTGTTTATTTTATTTTCAAATCACATCAGATTTTATAAATCACTGTACACAAAATCTACCCCTGGGACTGAACTTGTTACCAAGTCCTTGGGAGACTGAGACAGCAGGATCCCAAGTTCAGGGCCTGCCTGGGCTATAGAGTGAATTCATGGCGTTGGCAGGGATGCTAGGCTAAGCTTCGTGATAAAGCACTTGCCGGCATGCGCAAGGCCTCTCAGGGGTCTATTATCCTTGACTCCTATCTCAGAGAAAAACGCCAAGTGTTGTAATGACAGCTGGTCATACCTAACAACTCACAGCTCCTGATACTGACCCACATCTCCATTCCTGCAACACCCCAGGGCCTTTGCCCCTTCTTACCCGTGATTCCTGCCTTGCTCCCTCACACCCTCCCTGAGGCCTCAGCCAGACCCCTCCACCCCCTGCCTCTACACTGCCAGTATTTTCCCAGAAGCATTTCCTGTCAAAGGTTTGAAAACCCACTAGTTCCCTGTCTTCCATTTGCAAACTCCATGAGAGTTAAGTTGCCAGCTCAGTCATGAGTTCCTAGAACAAAGGTTGGCACTTATTAGGTGCCCCAAACTTCTGCTAAGCATGGATGCCACTAAACAAATTTTCCTTACCTGAAGTCCTGCTTCATGGTTTCCCCCCTGCTACTCCCGGGATCCCCACTGCAGACCAGAGTGAACACACTTTTTCTGTCATCCAGGTTTTACAGGTGAGGAAGCAGGCCCAGAGGGGTGAAGCCTGCCGATGCATGCAGCACCCTGCGGCGATGCTGATGCTGTCTCTCAATGACACAGTCATTTCAAGTGGACAGGGAGATGGGACACCCAGAGAGACCTCTCCTCAGAGGCCACACAGCAAGCAGGACACTCAAGTCAGTCTGCCTATCTCTTCAGCCTTACACCCTGCCTGGCCCACAGAACTCCCAAGTGGCTCCCCAAGTCACCTTGTAGGTCAGCCAGCTTTCCATTGCTGTAACAAATCTATGAGATAAATTAAAAAGAGAGAAAGTGAATTTTGACTCAGAGATATTCAGTCAAGGGTTGATTGGCTCTGTTGCTTTGGACCAGTGATTTCACATTATGGTGGAACCACCATGTGGCAGAAACTCCATCATCCCATAGCTAGTATAAAAGACGAGCGTCCTGCTATCCCCTTGGGCACAGTCTCCAAGACCTAACTTTCTTTCACTGGACTCTGGCTCTTAAAGGTTCCACTGTTTCTTCATAGCACTAGGCTGAGGACAGCACCGGGCTTGAAGAGGTGGGGTAGTGGGGCTTTGACTGACTGCATGCCATGAATATAGGACACAGAACTTGCTGGTGGTCCTGGGACCTGTATAGGCCCTTCTGTTGTGTCCAAGTTGAGACCCCCAGAGAGACCACCACCAAGTCCAGTCAAGTCCAGAATGCAAAAGCAAGGTTTATTCAGCGTGCTATTCAGCCAGGTTGGGGTTTCATCCACTTCTCACGACACAGCATATGCCATCCTCTGTGGCTTGGCAATGTATCTGTGGGCTGGGGACCTATGGTCTTCATCTGGGTTCTTTGCATGATGACACGCATATGCACTGAGTGCGGCATCACTTGTGGAATGGCTCCTCTGGCTTCATGAGCCATTAGACCAAGAGCCTGGAGACCCTGAGGGCCCCCTGGGAACCATAGGGACTTTATCCAGACCTCATTACACACTTGCCCCTTGAAATCCATTAAAGGGGTATCTGCGGAATTGACGCCCATGTCCATCCTGGAGTCTGGTACAATCTGGGACTATACTTGTCTCCTTCAGCCTTAGTACTCAGTGGATGTTGGGCTTATGTTTCTATGAATGAGTTGTCCAATAAAAAGAATACACCCTCTGAAGGCATCTGTTTTCCAGGCTGTGTGCTAGGACACTCGGCAGGATTGACTGAGAGCTCTGTGAGGAGACTATGAGGCAAGTCTGTGACTGAAGACACGGAGGTCCAGAAGTTGAAGCACCAGGTACAGGATCCCATAGCTGGGAGGGTTACTCTGTCATATCACGATTCTGGCTTTCAACCACAGCTTCCTGGTAGCACCAAACCACAGGCTCTTGAGCATGCTGTGGAGCAGGCTTCAAAGGTGTCTCCAGAGCAGAGGCCTTGGTACAGCTGCTCTGACAGATGACCTCCATCCACAGCTCAGCTGGAGGAGGCCATGCCCAGGCCAACATTATGTTCTCTGGATTAAAGGCCATTTGAGAATTGAACAGCTAAGCACAAAGCCAGTTCTATGCTGTGCACATTAAGAAATCCACATCAGGGAATCTGCCCTCATTCTTATTTTTCCATCATAAAACATGATGTCAGCAGGTGGATCTCCTTTCTTCCACACCACCAGCTCTTCCTGCCAGCAAGCCCTGGGCTCAGGGAGCAGGTGGCTCATGGAATGGTGCTTCAGTGTAAGACATTATCATGTGATGTCCCCACTGTGAGATGCCTGTAGTAGGGATGTGTCTCTTGCAAGATCCCCAATAAAAGCAGCTTAGCAAGAAATGTTCTAATTCAGTTTGAAAGTATGGTTTGGCAGGGAAGGTGAGGCATCAGGAAGCTGGCCACATTGCTTCTATAGTCACGAACCGGAGAGATAAATGCTGGTGCGCAGCTTGCTCACTTTTTTGCACAGTACCAGATACCAGCCCATGCAGCAATGATGCCCACATTGAAGGTCGGTCTTCCCATCTCATTTAACCTAGTCTAGGAAACTCACAGACACATCCAAAGGTTTGCTTTCATAATTATTCTAAATTCTACACAGTTAGCAATCAAAATTACTCATTGCAGAGCCCTGTCTTGCTCTCCAAGTCCCCTTATCCCAACTGCTCCTTGATCTCATCAGTGCTTTTGGAAAATCACTAAACAACCTTTGAATGTCTTCCTCACCAAGCACAGTGATAGATACATGCCAGCAAATCCTCCAACAAAATCACTGCAAGATACAGTTGGAGATGGGCAGTCTCAGCAACTTGATCACTGAGAAATTCCTTGGGTATTACAAGGCACACCTCTGTGTGTATGTAAAGCATTTTCTAAGAGGATAGCCCTTCCAAGGTGTGAACAGTGGGCTGAAACCATGACAACACAAAGAGGGAAAGGAAGAAAGTCAGGCATCCAGTCTTCAGGCTCATACTCTGCCCCTGGCTGCTCTGAGGACAATGACTCTTCCTGCTGCTGTGAGGCACAGTTTTGTCACAAGACAAACACAGAAACTACAAGCTCAGGATCAAGCCCTCTGAAACAGCGAGCCAAAACACACTTGTCCTTTCCTAAGTCACTGGTCTTGTCCTGAAATGCCATCTATCCACCAATATAGCCTTTCTTCATATATTCCTCCACCCATATAGCCATTTCTTCATATATTCCTCCACTCATATAGCCATTTCTTCATATATTCCTCCACCAATATAGCCATTTCTTCATATATTCCTCCACCCATCCTCTCTTCAAGGCCTTCACTCACTTATCCAACCACCCACTCATCAACAAACCCACCCATCTATCAAGACACCAACCTATCCATCTACCCACTCATTCATTAACCCACACATCAGTCAATTTATTCACCCTCCCACTTACCCATCCATCCACCCATACATCCACCCACCCATACATCCACCCACCCATCCATCCACCCATCCATCCATCCATCCATCTATCCATCCATCCACTCACCCACTATCCAAGGCTTTTCTGAAATTGCCTGGTTAGAGACCGACAATGCCCTAAAGTCTATGCTGTCATTACCCATTTTGATCATGTGTTGCCCTATAAGAGACAACCCCCACCCCAAAGCCTTAAGTAACGTTCCTCTACCTGCCATTCCTCTCTTCCTGTTTGTGTTTTCCCCAAGCTTTGGCCATAGTATTTTCTGTGGATAGTCCTTACTCTACTCACCACCCATCTCCTACTTCCTACTGTCTCTCTAGAACTCAGGGTGATCCTGGTGCAGAGAGAGTGGTAAACAACATGCAAAATAGAACAAAGACAGGAAGGTCTCAGAACCTGCAAGGAGAAGAGCTGTGCTGTTTACCCACATGAGATTAGAAGCAGGTAGGTAGAGTG
The DNA here is from genome assembly GCF_037038515.1 of Microtus pennsylvanicus. Classification (NCBI taxonomy): domain Eukaryota; kingdom Metazoa; phylum Chordata; class Mammalia; order Rodentia; family Cricetidae; genus Microtus; species Microtus pennsylvanicus. The sequence goes on along the minus strand of NC_134579.1, from coordinate 127,372,977 downwards.
CCTATCGTAGGCACTCAACCTCTACATGAGGTTGCTTGGGCAACCCTGAGATGCTGACTCTGACATCCTCCAAGGTGGGTGGTCTCCCCTTCTCAGAGATAAGCATAGCTCCTGGCACACTCTTCCCTGGTTCTTGTCATTTTCTTCTTTTCAGTTCTTTCCTACCATGGAAAGGGCATTTCTTCAGTTCCTGCCCCTCTCAAGTCGTGACACCTCTAGAAACCCATATCTGCTTCATGAGACAAAGAAGGGTGTGTGTTGAGTACCCAACTGAGTCTCCGATTATTGATGGCCAAGATCCCGTACCTCCTAGGTGTCTACACTGGAACAGGGATTAGATGCTTCTAGAACCTGAGGGCAGATACCCCACATTGTCTCATTGGAGGCTTTCACTTCTAACAGGAAAGTGTCCATCAAAGAAACCAACTTGACTACAAGAGCAGGAGGGCCAGGAGCCATGCTCAGCATTTTCTTGATGGACTGCATCCTCCCCACACAGAGGAGGGAGCAGGCTGAGCCTCAGTCCTGGCCTGAGGCCCTCCAGACTGCCTCTGCTACTAAGCCACTTCTCTTTGGGCATCACTGCCAAGACCATGGTTGGGGTGCTCTTCAGTAGTCCCAGATGCATTACACGTGGCCCAGGAAGGAACCCAAATGCCATTTGCCATGGATAATAAACACTATCCAGAGGCCTTGAGCCATGTGACTCCCTTAGATTGGGAGCACCAGACCATGAAAAGCCTTTGATAAAATCCTTTTGCCTCAAGAGGCTGACTCTGAATTACAGGCCATCGTAGGCACTCTACCTGCTTGGATTGCTGTTTTTCACACAGAGCATGAGGATGGCCTCCTCGGCTTCCTTGCGAATTCTGTTTCCTGAAGAGCCAGTGGACATGCGAAACCTCCTTTCACTCTACTCCTCATGGCTCACGATCACGCTTGTTCTCAAAGATCTAACCTCCCGAGTACAGTATCATGGACCAGGCATTGAGCAGGTTGAACAGGCTTTGTCAGCTGCATCTTGTGAGATCAGGGTCACTATTGTACTTGTCTTCTTGAGAAGAAAGTGAATTATCTCAGGGGTCTGAGGTGAATTATCCTCTGTATGGCCAGCAGGAGCACATTGAGTGCTGTGCAGATTGGTGACTCAGGAGCTATAGGTAGTTGAGTTTGGGAAAGCTGGAGGCCTTCCAAGGGCCTCAGTCTGGCTACCCACCATAGTTCCCCAGTGCCACAGTGCAGAAATGACAGAAGCCACTCAGCATGGAGTCTTGAGAACATGGTCCTCTCTTGTCTCCCTGATAACTTTATTGTATGTATTTGTGGGGCTAATTCTATGTGCTAACTTGACTTGGCTACCAGGTACCCAGACATTTTGGCTAAAAAAGTTTTCTGAGTGTATCTGGGAGGTTTTCCTGTGGTAAGGTATGGAGGCAAGACTAAAAGGCAAGCTGTGGGTAGAGAAATGCAGGTTGTCTTCCTCCAGTGAACCGCATGTCCCTGTGGACCTCCTCCTCCTATGGACCATATCCCCATGTGGACCACATCTCTCTATGAACCGCATCCCTTTGTGCATCTCCTCCCTCTACAGACCACATCCCTCTGTGGACCTCACACCTCTGTAGACCACATCCTTCTGTGGACTACATCACTTGTGACTCACATCTTTCTGTGGACCACATGTCCCTATGGACCTCACACCTCTGTGGACCACATCCTTCTGTGGACTACATCACTTGTGACTCACATCTCTCTGTGGACCACATGTCCCTGTGAGCCTCACACCTCATGGACCGCATCCTTCTGTGGACCACATCACTCTGTGTGCTTCATTCCTCTGTGAATCACATTATTCTGTGGGCCCTATTCCATAGTGGACCACATCCTTTGTGGACCAAATTTCCTTGTAGACCACATCACCTGTGAACATCATCCCCCTGTGGACCACATTCCTTCATGGTACTTATAGGCCACATCTCACTGTCAGCCACATCCCCTGTGGATCACATCCTCATGCACCACATGTCTTCACGGGCCACATCTTCCTGTGAGTCATGCCCTCATTGACTACATCTCCTGGGTACTCCCATCCCCACCCCCATGGGCTTCAGGCAAGTTGCTGTGTTTTGTGTTTCACTGGAGACCCAGACCAATTCCTTGTGCACACTGGCTAAGTGCTGTATGGTTTCCCAGCCTGGCATCACACAGGCCATTGAAAGCCAAGATCAAGTACATTCCTTCTCTCACTGTCTTTGAACTGGGACCCCAGTTTTGAGTTTTGGACCTGACCTTGCTTATCTCTGTGGGTCTTTAGATTCTGGACATGGGACTACTTGGTTTCTTTGAGCTGTTGGTTGACTCCCTGAGAGTAGCTCTCAGCATCTGTGGAAAAGCCAAAATAAGGAGAAAAACTAGGCTCTGGCACTACTTGACTGTGTGGTAGTGGCAAGGGGTAATAAAAGAACTCAGATCCTAAGGGGCCAGTTTGGTTGTCCTTGCTTGAGGGGCTCATGTAACTGGGCCATCTAAGACACTAAGGAGTGAGTTTGTCAAGGATGGGACTTCCATGTGGCTTTTCAGAGGTCCACCATGGCCTCAAGGGCCTTCTCTGCCTCCATGCTTCCAGACTTAGCTCTGATACTCAGGCCTCTATGACCATGTTTTCCGTGCACAAGCTGTGGTACAGAGTCCTGCCCCACCCCCTTGACCTCTGAAGTCCCCATGGCCACACAAACCTATCTCCTCCTCCTCCTCCTCCTCTTTCCCCTCTCTTTTTTCCCCTCCATATTCCTTCCTTCTCCCCCTCCTTTCTTCTTCCCTCTCCTCTTCCCCTCCCACTCCTCCATCTCCTCATTCTTTCTTCCTCCTCCTCATTTCCTTATCCTCTTCCCCTCTCCAAGGTGATATACACTTCCTCCCAGAAACCTTTGCTGGTCCTCTGTTCTATTTTGCTGCTGCAAGGCTGCCATTGAGTGGGCTGACAAATCACTCCCTTCCTTGGGATGGGGGGTCTGAGAACACCAATCTATTTGTCCAGGAGCAGCCTCCAGGCACTGTTCGGAGAGTCTCGTCAGGAGGAGGAGCCTGGTTAGAGGACTGATACCAAGCAATAGGCTAGGCTGATAGTGGGCAGAGCCTGGGGCCAGCATGGGATCCTGCCTTAGTAGAATAGCTGGCCCTAAGCAGTCTTGGTATATAGGTACCCTTTGTGACCTGTGTGTGTGTGTGTGTGTGTGTGTGTGTGTGTGTCTGTGTGTGTGTCTGTGTCTGTGTGTGTGTGTGTGTGTGTGTGTATTGGGGGGTAACTTCTGGGACTTGAGAGTGAAAACTCAAAAAGGAGCTGGAATATTTCAAGGAGAAAAACATCCCCTCCCCCAAACCTCTCACCTCTGAGGAGGGAGACTCACGGGCTTCATTCAGGAACAAGAATCACATGATCAGTGGAGAGCCAGGCCTCTTCCCAGTGTTTTTAGAGATAAACCATGTGTCTGTCTGTACTGCCCCAACCATCGTCCCACTTGCTTCTCTGGCAAACCTTCCAGCTACAAGCAGAGGAGGAAAGTGGGGCTTTGGGGGAGGGGGCAGGGCACCTGCCTAGGCAGTGGAGGCTTCCAGGGAACATCACAGGAAGGTGCGGGGCTGGAGGGTGGCATAGTCAAATGAGACTGGAGGACATCAACCTTCAATGTGGCTATAGTGTCCCAGGTCTCCTCTGCAGCCTGTCATCACCACTGGGGTAGGACAAGCTTGGTGGCACTGCCTTCCTCCCTCAGAGGAGCCAGTGACTTCTCTGTGTCCCATGAGGCAATGTGAGGGACAGGTCAGGAGACAGTGGGCACTCTGGGCAGCCCAGACTGTAGTTCATGACAGTCAAGGCTCCAAGGCCTCACTGGGGACATGGTCAACAGTGCACACTTGCCTACTCTCGCTTCCCGAGCCTCCCTAGGGCCCAGATATGCGCCACCTCAATGAAGATCATCCCCCACAGCCTTAGTGATCATGAAGTCAGTGGGACATTCAGTCAGAGATGGGCATATTCGTGGGACGGCCAACACTCAGAGGTGCAAGTCTCTTGGGCAAGGCCATGCAATGAGATGGGATGGAGATGGATTCAAACTCCCTTATCTGTCCTTCTTGGGCTTAGAGCATTTCCCCAGGGAGTCGCTGGAGCAGATGGTGTCACTGCTGTTGAAAGGGCACAGCCCTGACAGATTTTTCCGGCAGGTACTCAGAGCATCAGCACAATGCCTGGGAGCTTGAGGAAATCATCGAGATACTGTTACTCCAGATACTCTAGATACCCCAGATGCGCCAGATATTCCAAACACTACTACTCCAGATACTCCAGATGCGCCAGATATTCCAGACACATCACTCCAGACACACTGCAGCACACTGCAGATACTGTTATTCTCCCTACCTACAACTGAAGACTCTGACACTCTTAAAGAATAAGAGTCTTCTTCTTCTTCTTCTTCTTCTTCTTCTTCTTCTTCTTCTTCTTCTTCTTCTTCTTCTTCTTCTTCTTCTTCTTCTTCTTCTTCTTCTTCTTCTTCTCCTCCTCCTCCTCCTCCTCCTCCTCCTCCTCCTCCTCCTCCTCTTCCTCCTCCTCCTCCTCCTCCTCCGCCTCCTTCTCCTCCTCCTCCTTCTCCTCTTCCTTCTTTTTTTCGAAACCAGGTTTCTCTGTAGCTTTGAACCCTGTCCTAGAATTAGCTCTTGCAAACCAGGCTGGCCTCGAACTCACATAGATCCGCTGCCTCCTGAGTGCTGGGATTAAAGGTGTGTGCCACCACTGCCCGACTAAGAGTAATATTCTTATGTTTTAGGGTCACTCAGCTTAAAGTCGCGGAGACATGAAGTTTGAGCAGAGTCCCCGTTCCAATTTATCATGTCTTTGGTACATCCTGTGGGGACTCCACCGTCCCTCACTGTGGCAAAGCCAGGCTAAGAGCTGGCGAAGATGAGACCTCCAGGGCACCCACAAACTGACAGGCACCAGGATTTCATCTATGATTGCCATCACTGCCGTGCCTGCGGTCCAGACCCAGCCTCAAATCTCAACTCTTTTGATCTTTAGTGACAGTAATGGAATCTCAAGACCCATCCTCCCAAATCTGACTTTCAGCAGCTGTGTGAGCTTGGGAAGGTCATTTACCCTCCCTTGTCTTTACATTGCTTATCTATAAATTAGGAATCAGAGATATTTGACAGGCACCCCTGAACCAGCCGTGGTTGGAATGTGAGTGGAAGGGAAGCTTCGTGGAAGCAAGAACTTTGAGTTATCTGCCCAGTTGGGTCTTAAATCCGGGCTCTTCCCTGTCCAGCCACAGGTGATGCAGAACCAGGACCTCTGTCAACTCAGACACTAGGGAGTTGGAACACAAGCAAGCAGTCACACAAGCTAGTGACTGCCCAGTATTGCCAGGGGTGGCTGCTAACAGGACATCATGTCACAGCAGGGGCCACCATGGACTTGGACAGGCCTGGATTTGAGTTTATCTCAAACCTGCTTCAGTTCCCTCATCTCTGATGTGGCTTCTCTTGGTGGCGACAGGACCGCCAGCCCTGGCCCTAGCAAATCTAGCCATCATAACTGCGGCATGCTTCCTCCTTCCTCCTGCATGCTTCCTCCTTCCTGCTGCGTGCTTCCTCCTTCCTGCTGCATGCTTCCTCCTTCCTGCTGCATGCTTCCTCCTTCCTGCTGCATGCTTCCTCCTTCCTGCTGCATGTTTCCTCCTTCCTACTGCATGCTTCCTCCTTCCTACTGCATGCTTCCTCCTTCCTGCTGCATGCTTCCTCCTTCCTGCTGCATGCTTCCTCCTTCCTGCTGCATGCTTCCTCCTTCCTGCTGCATACTTCCTCCTTCCTGCTGCATGCTTCCCCCTTCCTGTCTCTTCTGTCTCATTAGATGTGCACACACTCATGTGGAAGGGGCTGTCTGCTAGGGGTGCTGCAGCTGCCCACAGCTTTGCCCAGAACCCACATCTTCCTTCCGCCAGCTCTCTGAACATTCTAACACCTTCCTCTGGCTTTTCCAGCATGGCTAGAATCCATTTATTTTGGGATTTCCTTTCTGAAGAGTGTGTCGGTCAAGAGGAGGACCCACGCCTCCCAGTTCTTGAAATATAGCACCAGGTCTTCCCTTCTTTCCAGCCTGATTTCACAGCCCCATGGAACACAGAAGTTATAAATAACACAACATACAATACGTTAGAAGGTGCTAAGTGTTATGGGAGAGAAGCAGGAGGGGAGGGGAGGGAGGTAGGGTGTTGTGGGGGTGGGAGAGGGTGCTGGGATTTTAACAGGGCTTCTATATATAGTCTTATCTCTTCCTGTAGGAGCCTCCAGTTTGACGACTGTCTGATGATGTGCACCATCCTGCTTGCTAAGCACATAAGCACGTTCACATGTGTATATGTGTGCATACATTTTTAGGGTGTGTGTGCAAACAGCCTGCACATCCCTTAGTGTAAAGACCCCATCCCACTCACAATATGACACTGGAGCAGGGGTATTCAGCACACCTTTGAGCCAATTTCTCCCCAGACTAGCCTTAGACACCACCCAGCACCTCCCAAATTCTCTATCTCCATCTTAAAAACAACCTATTAATTCTCAGATGGGGAAACCGAGGCTGTAGAAAGCAAGGGGGGCTCACCCAGTGACACTTAGCTTGAGGGAAGCTTGGCAAGGGGCAGGGCTCCTACTCTGAGATTCCCAGTGTCCTTTCCGTAGAGCTAGGCGGTGGAGACACGGGGAATAAGACTGAGGCTTGAATTTTTCTTCCTGTCCCTCCCACCCTGAAGGCCACTTAAACAGCGTATAACTGCTCCGTGATGTATGGAACTCTCTGGCCGCGCATAAACAGAGGGTCACACGCCAGGCAGGAATGCCCATGGACTTCTTCCCATTCTATGAAATACGTGCCTCGTTTGACTGGGGTTTGTTTTATTAGACCCGTGGCAGTGAGGGGCCTGTGTAACCAAGCCCGCTTTCCATCACTCCCTTCTCCTGAGAAAAGGAGGCCTGGTACAAGGAGGGAAGGCAAGTCCTTCTTCCTCTGTCCTTCCTCAGCACATGTCCCCAGAACTGAATCTTCTTGGCCCAGGACAGGCCTCACTCAAGGCGAGCCACTTGAGGTCTTGTGTCTGGAGAAGTGGCATTTGATATTACAAGAGGGCCATATCAGTGCATTCTGCTGACTGGAGGGAATGAGTTTTGATTGTCCCCTGAAATTGCTTCCTACTAATTAATTAATCCTGCACCAGGCCTCTTGAGGCCTCCTTGTGTGGAGAGAGACATGCTCGAGCCTTACATCTCAGGACTGGGAGATTCCTCTCTCACCTGATGTCAACACCTGGGATCTGGGAGTCCGGGATGCTCTGGGTGGGGCTTGCTTCCATGGGACCTTGTCACCTTGGGGTTTGGGGTGGAGCTGCCTTGTGGCTGTTCCCTGGGGAATGTGACATAATCCTGACTGAGTCAGCCTGTGCAGATGGAGAACTGTGGCCTTGAATGCTCCAGGTGAATTTGAGTGGCAAGGAAAATACAGCTTAGATCTTCCAGTCGACCCACTTTGCTCTCCTTCAGAAGAGGGTTAAACCAAAGGCCTCGAGGTCAAACTGGACCTGGCTTCAAATCCTTCCCTGTGTGCCCCCACTTTACCCCACCAATCCTCTGGAGTCAGCACCCATGCCAGCACGTGTACAATAGCACCACCTGCATCTCAGGGGTTCTGGGTGACTCACACCGCCCTGTGCCCAGTGCCTGCTGCCCCAGGGTGCTTGCCTATTATGGCTTTAGGGCAGTGGTTCTCAACCTTCCTAATGCTGCAGCCCTTTAATACAGTTCCTCGCGTTGTGGTGACCCAACCATAAAATTATTTCTGTTGCTACTTCATAATTGTAATTTTGCTACTGTTATAAATCGTAATGTAAATATCTGTGTTTTCCTATGGTCTTAGTCAGCCCCTATGAAAGGGTCATTCAACCCCAAAGGGGTCGCTATCCTCAGGTTGAGAACCACTGCTCTAGATCAAGAGACCTAGAGACTGCACTAGGAGTCAGTCACCAAAGTAAAACATTATGCAAATGAGTGGGTGTGGCTGTGTGCCAACAGAACTTTCTTGTCTGTGCTCCTGGGAACTGAACCTAGGTTTCCTGAACTGAACCTAGGCAAGCACTGGTCACTCCCACTGAGCTATCAACAGGCTTCTAGTGCAGGCAGTTCTCCAGCCTGGACCTCACCTCCCAAGTAACTCGGTGTGAATATATTTACAGAAATAAGTATCAGGGTGGGATCTGGGATGCGCGTGGGGTTTCACTGCTAGGGCGAGGCTGTGCCTGTGTGTCCGAGTGGCTGGGAGGGTCTCATAGTCTGACTTTCTTCTTGGCTGTGGCACACGGTCATGAGATGCCATTTGAAATAGCTAGCGCATGCTAGGGACTTTGTCAAGGATCTCTTCCAGGGCTTCAATCCCTTCTCTCCCAACATGCAGACCTTCAAGAAGGATTGCTAAGAGTTTGTGCAGCTGGATGTCATCTGTCATCTACGAGGGAAGAGTCCAGGAAGTGTCGGAAGGCAGTTTCATCTCTGTGTGGAGGTCAGAGTGCCGACACAAAAGTTAAATGGCTGCAACAAGGTGTCCTTGCAGTATTTAAGGTTATGGCACCTGCTGTGACCTCTCAAGGGAGCTTTTCAAGGTCACCCATTGCCAGAGCCACTGTTCAAGGAGCAAAACGGACTTTAAGGGGTGTAGAGACTTACAAGATCACACAGAGGTGGGAACTGAGTGCTCTGGGTCCAAACACAGGCATCTGCTTCTCCATCCTTCCTTCTTTTTGTCTGCAGAGGCAGGCAACGTGGGTGTAGACAACTTTCTTGGCCAGTGTGTGTGTGTGTGTGTGTGTGTGTGTGTGTGTGTGTGTGTGTGTGGCTGGAGGACATGGACAGGTAGCAGCAGCCGAAAGCAGTCTGACCCCTTTTGTTCTGCCACATGATTCTGCACAAGGCCAAGGCTTCCCCACCCCTACGTCTCCAAATCTCAGGGAAACACCGCATTTCGGAGTCTCTCCCCACAGCCCTAGATGCTTTCCCTTGCCAAGGGCCCCTAAGGAACCCTAGAGTGGGAGACGCGGTTTATCAGAAGGAGCTGGCCTCAGGCCAGTTGTTTCCTGTCTCGGCCAGTGAGGTGGAGTGCTTAGACAGATATTCCCACTTTACCACACCCTGTCTTCCTCTCCACCATCTGATTCTTTGTTCTGGCTTTATTTCCTCAAGATGTGAGATGCCCTGAGGAACTCTGTTGTTTTCTTTGAAGCTTTGAAAATCTGAAGCTGCCACCACTTGGGCCAGTCTCTAATCTCCCACAGCACCAACTAGCTGACCTGGCCAGGATGCTGAGAAACCTGGTAACAGAGAGGCAACAAAAGACAGTGTAATCCAAGGGGTGAGATTTGGAGACCCAGTTCTGGTATGGGGACTCACCCAGAGACACCAGTGGCCACCCTGGGCCTTGGCTTCTCTTCTCTGAAGTGCTTGCACTGGATCTCCTCATTCCCAGTAAGGTTTTAAAGTTGCTCTGTGGTATGTGACCTCCTTGAAGGCAAAGATGCTGTCTTTAGCTTTAGTGTCTCAGGTCCCCAACCACTCATTCCCAGTCCCTGCCCACCCATCAGGACATTTGTCATTGTTTAGTTCATGTTGAGTAGGCTTCTGCATTAGAAGGCTCCTGTCCCTTTGTGCATGCCCTCCCCCAGGTGCCATCTTCCCAGGGTCCAGCATTCTTCTTCTTGGTCACTACAGTGGCCTTCAGAGAGGCTTCTGACTCTACCAGAGTCCATTCCCCAGCCCGTACATTTTCCTATGAACACCCGTCACCTCATGATCGAGTTACAGGATAGCCAACCAGGGCTGGTCAGAGACAACCAACACCTACCATGTAGTTAGTTTTGTTGGCATGCAGCCTGGTTTGAGGTGTCAATCCAGGAACTACAGATCCTCCCCAGCCTCAGTTTCTCCAGCTTGAAGTCTATCTCTCATAAACTTAGTCAAACACATGGCCATCTTTGCACCTTTTTCCCTTTGACTGTTGTGTGACCTTAGATGTGTCACTGATGTCTCTTTATATGCTGAATAGAAGCAAGAACTATTTTTCTTTTATTGACACAGGGTCTTTCTATGTAGCCATGGTTGTCCTGGAACTTTCTCTGTAGAGCAGGCTGACCTTGAACTCACAGAGTCCACCTGCTTCTTCCTCCTAACTGCTGATTCTCAAGATGTGGTCAGTATGCCAGATGCACACACTATTTCTCAAAGCACTGGTAACCATGGAAGCAGAAATGAACACAGCACACATACCGTGGGACAGTAGACACAGGGTACCCCCTTCAGTCACTGCTGCACCGCAGATGCGAAATGAAGACTTCTTAAACGGTCACTCAGAAAGCTTCGGAGGATTTCTTCATGAATCCACCACCTCCTCTTTCTTTCTCTCTTCCTTTCCTCTTCCTCCTCCTCTCTTCCCTCCTCCCTCCTCCTCTCTTTTTAGCCTAATAAGTGAGCTTCAGGTTCAGGGCAAGGCTTTGTCTAAAACATAAGATGGATGAGTCTAAGGAGATCACCCAACAGAAAACCTCCCAACATGAGGACTGCAGTCTGGAAGCTCCGTGAAGTGTAGTGGCCTACCTATCACCTCAGAGCTCTGGAGGCAGAGACAGGACATCCCTAAGGCAAGCTGGCCAGTCAGACTAGTACAATCCATAAGCCCTGTGTTCAGCAAGAGAACTTGCTCCAGCAAACAAAATGGAGAGCAACTGAGGAAGAAGTCTTTGGTTCTCCACATGCATACACACATGCGTGCACATGGATCCTCCCCACATATAGACACATACACGCTAACATACATACATATTAGCCATCAGCACTTGTGGGTGCCGACATGTGCAAGCGTGTAGGCCCATGTGCTTGCAGAGGCCAGAGGTTGGCATCAGGTATCTCCCTCAGTTGCTTTCTACCTTACTGTGTGTGTGTGTGTATGTGTGTATGTGTGTGTGTGTGTGTGTGTGTGTAGGGGGAGCAGTTGAGTCTGGTTCTCACACCTGCATACTCTCACAGTACCCCTGGAGCTCTTTGCAACCCTAGCATTAGGGGATGAATATATCCATAGCTGAATTTCAGGGGCTCAATTTTCACTCTTCACTTGGTGATTAAAGTTGGTCCCAATCTCACTGAATGTCATTTGACATCTGGGTGACTTCTGGCTGGTGCCTCTAGGAGCCTCATTTTCTTCACCTGCCATTGAGGGTAATGTGGATGAGCACGCACACTTCTAGGCATGCTATGCGCATTTCTAGGCAGGCTATTCACACTTCTTAGGCATGCTATGTTGAGCTCTGCACCAGGACCCCAGCCCAACTCCACAACAGGAAACCTGAGGAGTTGGAGGAGTGGTAGAGAGGCCATGTGCTGGACTTTGTTGGCTATCCCAGCTTCCCTGACCACTCTTCTCTGCTCCCCACCCCGCAACGGGCAAGCAGGGGGACTGTGAATTTTTCTAGAATTACTGGAATCGCACTGGTTCTCCTCAAAGTCTCTCTGTTCTCTGCTGATGGGTGGTCCCCCACCTTCTGTGTACACCCCACAGCCTGTCCCTGCCTCCTCAATGCTGTCTCCTACTTCTCCTTTCTTTCCACCCTGGGACACTCACTGCAGCACCCTGGGTAATGTTCCTCTTTCCAGTACCCTCTCTCCCCTCATCTCCCTGACTCTCTCTCTCTGTGTCTCTCTATTTCCTTCACTTTCCCTGTATATTCAGTGTCATCCCTTCTGTGGGACATCAAGGCTCCTGCCCAGGGGACACTGCATTATTGGGGTGCAGGTCTGAAATCCAGCTATTCAGGGAAGGAGTGAGGAGTCTCTTCAACCTCTCTGGGCCCTGGTGGCCTTATTTCTCCAGGGACAGTGTAAGTAGGATCTACCCACATCAGGTTGTGGGAGTCAGCCAGAAAAGTCATGCTTGGGACTCTGGTGGGCTCCTGAAGTCCACTCCTGATGACTCCTTTACACCTTCTGTCCCCTACAACAGTCTCACCCTATGACTCTGTCCTTGTCAACTCTCTCCCTGACCACTCTGTGCAGACCTGGACACTAGCTGCTTGTCACGTCAGCCTGGTCTCCTCCTCTGGATATCCAAATGAGTCCCCACATCCCATGACACTTCCATTGTAAAGGTGACTCTTCATCCCTTCCCCTTAAGTGGATTTGCTTACACAGACAACAGCTGGTAGCCTACGAGGCCTCCACAGTGTGCCACTGGGCTCTGGGTAGCCTGCACAACAGTCAAACTTCATACTTTCTGCTCATTTGTTCAAATGGCAGGCTCTTTGGGCTTGCTAGATTTTGTCACACCCACTACGAGTTAAGTTCCATGAGGGCCAGCCATGCCTGTACCCACAAGGCTCAGTGAACAGCTCAGGTAGCTCACGCCAGGTCGGTGTGGCCTCTGGAACTTGGGCCTATAGTCTAACCCTCATCCACCTTCCCAAAGGAGCGGGACACCTGCCTACATCATCCCTGGCTTTCTAAATTGAGTTTCCCATGATTTCCAAGGCGTCTGATGGTTCACGCCTGGCTGACTGACAGAGGGTATATGCCACTGAAGAGGCACCTGGAGGAGGATGGTCTGTGCCCACTCTCTTCTAACATGTAGAATTAAAATAAAAAGTTTTCTTCTACATTGGGGCCAGAAACAGCTCCCCTGCACAGTTCTGACAGAGCTGGGGTGCCACCAGATGAGAACTGGGGCAGTTCTGTCTCAACCACCCCGCAACCCAACCCTTTCTAGTGATTTGTTTATTATATTCATTAATTATCCCATTCCTTTAAGTTGTTAGTTTATCTATCAATCTATCATCTATCCATCCATCCACCCACCCACTGACCCACACATCCATTCACCCATCTGTCCACACATCTACCCAAACATTCTCTTCTTAGATCTTCTTTTTCCCACAGGCTCATCCCATCCACACTTACTTCCCTTCACTCAATTTTTTTTTAAAAATTTATTTATTTATTAAGTATACAGGCCAGAAGAGGGCACCAGATCTCATTACAGGTGGCTGTGAGCCACCATATGGTTGCTGGGAATTGAACTCAGGACCTTTGGTAGAGCAGGCAGTGCTCTTAACCACTGAGCCATCTCTCCAGCCCCCCTTCACTCAATTTTTCATCCACCCTTGCATCATTGTTGGTAAATTCCTCTGAGCAAGGAGAAGAGTCTCACCTGAGCCCCTAAGCAGAGTGACTTTGCGTTCCTCAAACATTTTGTCCATCCCAGACACACTCAGAACCTCGAGTTCCCAAGTTTGGGCCTGTCTTCCAGGTTCCTCAGCTAACAATCTTTGTGGTTTAATGCCTCTAGAAGAAGCTAGGCCTGGATTCGGCTCCCATGGCAACTTGCTATGTGTCCCACACAGGTTCATTGCTTCTCTGAACTCCAGTTCCCTCACCTGTAAGGTGAAGCAAAATGTTTCCACACATCCAGGGTAGCATGGATGTCTGCTAACGGCTGGCTGTTACCTCTGTAGACAGAGACTGTGAGTCTAAGTCTGAATCAGAGGAGGAAAAGCACCAGGACTCTGCCTTGATCACTTAGAAGATCCAAGAGTTTCTTTCCTCCAATGTATTGGGTTCCTAGTTCCAGTGATTTGGAAGGTAGTGGGGTACCCTCCCCAAGATAGATACATTTATTGATCAACACTGAGGCGTCCCAGACAGGATCTGACTTCACCCTCTTCTACACATACCCACGGATGATGCTTATGGTTCCTTGTGCTTCATTCCTCTCAGATTCCCAATGTTCCAGCAGCAACACTGTTTGAGATGAACCAGCACAGGGATCTTCAATGGGGCTCCAGACTGGAGCTAAGAGCTGGAGAGGTGGCCCAGCTGTGGCAGGGTCCCTCTGCCTTCTTTGACTCCATCACTTTGGGCCCTGTGGATGCTCCAGAACTATCTGACTGTGTAGGGCCATTGCACAAGCTGTCTCATTCATGAGAGCCCCTCCTTCCCTAAAAGAGGGAGAGAGGGCAAAGAAAGAGAGGGGATTGTCTAGGGTCATTGTACGAGCTGTCTCATTCATGAGAGCCCCTCCTTCCCCAAGAGAAGGAGAGAGGGAGAAGAAAAAGAGAGGATTCTCATTTACAGCTTGAGCCTGCCACTCTTTATGTGCAGAGCTTCATACACTGCTTGAATAAGGGTTGTTAGTGTGCCCTAGGCCCAGAATGGAAGCTATGCCTTGGCTGTGATGAAGGCGTGACTTGCAAGCCTAGCCCTGGCCTGTAACTCAGAATAATCCAACTTTCTAAGTCAAAGTCTAAGCGTAATGCTTCCAGAGCACTGACTGGAGGGGCCTACTCAGGGACCCGTTCTCAACAGAGGCAGGCTAGAGGGAGGAGAAGGGCAACCGGCCAGAAGCAGAGGCCAGGCTTGGGCTGGGACAGTGAGCCCAAATCCCATCTTCAGGTGACTCAGTGCCTGGTTTTGACCTTGGCATTGACCTCAGGATGCTGCAGCCAGCCTAGGATGTGCGTAAGAAGTCTCCACACCCAGCTGTGGCTGGCCACAGTGAAGCTGGGTCACCCAAGGCCAGGCTTGCATCATCTCAGATTCTTTCCCTTCCCCACATGACTTGGTCTTGGCTGCTTTGCTCACTGCAGCTGATCAGCACCAGCCTGCCTTGGAATGGGTCCTGTTATAGCCACAGATGGGGCCCACAGACCAACCAGGTGGTGCCCAAGCAGGTGGCTTGCTTAGGAGCCAGGAAGACTTTGAAGTGCACACAGCAAGGTCCAGATTCCAGGAGAGGCACGAAACTATTCAGAGACTGAATCCCATCAGGACATAGGAGACAGGACAGCTGACCCAAGGCAACTCAATCAGGGAAGCCCAGCCCTGCTCAAGACAGTCACAGGAAGTGACTGAGCCCAAGGCCTAGGCCAAGAGCCCTGGCAGGCCAGCTTTGCAGCCTGGGGAGTCTCTGGACTCCTCACATTACAGGAGCTGTTGTCATGGTTACTGGTGGTTAGAAGGTCTAGCAAGTAGAAACACATGACACCCAGTTATAGTTGAACGTCAGATCATCAGTCAGTGTACGTCTACCCCAGGCAGTGCTTGGGAGATACTTACCCTAAAGGTCATTCTTTGTTCCTCTGAAATTCACATGTACCAGAACCTCCCATGTTTGACCCATCGGGCTAAGGCTTCATTATTGTTGAAGAATATCCCTTGAACAGAGGCATTCCCTCCTTCATACTGTGCGAAGTTCACGGTGAAGGGAACTCAGAGACCATTTCTACTGAATGCTAGGTACCAAGTATGGGTGTCAGCAGTGTCTGTGGTGTTGATATTAATTAATAACAGTTGGCACAAATGTTCGCACTCATCCACAGAGTGTCTGCTCTCCTCCAGACGTGCCCTTTGCTCAGTTTGTCAGTGTCACCACTCAGTGCTCTGGTGCACTGTGACGGCATCCGCCCTCACTAGCTAGGCCATTCGAAGAGTTCATTCAAAATAAATGCTACAAAATTCTGGCCCTGAATGCTCACAGTGGGGCGCTGTTCTGAGCGGCTTGCGAGGGTCACCTCATCAACAGTGTCACCTGTTCCAAACAGAGAACTGGTTCTAGGTCGTGACAACATCTCCATTTTGAAAATGGGGAAATTGAGCCCCAAGCTCAGAGGTGTCAGAGGCAGAAGACTCAGATCCACAGGAAGCAGCTGGCTTCTGCCCCAACTTCCACACCTTCCCCGGGCTTCTCCATCGGCCACATGGTGCAGTCCGGTAAGTCAGATCCAGGCTAGACAAGCAGTTGCAGTGCATGCCCCCAGCTATGCCTCACAGACCCCACTTCCTGCTGCAGCGTGTTCCCAGCTGTGCCTCACAGACCCCACTTCCTGCTGCAGCGTGCCCCCAGCTGTGCCTCACAGACCCCACTTCCTGCTGCAGTGTGTCCCCGACTGTGCCTCACGGACCCCACTTCCTGCTGCAGCGTGTCCCAGCTGTGCCTCACAGACCCCACTTTCTGCTGCAGCGTGGTCCCAGCTATGCCTCACGGACCCCACTTTCTGCTGCAGCGTGGTCCCAGCTACGCCTCACAGACCCCACTTCCTGCTGCAGCGTGTCCCCAGCTGTGCCTCACAGACCCCACTTCCTGCTGCAGTGTGTCCCCGACTGTGCCTCACGGACCCCACTTCCTGCTGCAGCGTGTCCCAGCTGTGCCTCACAGACCCCACTTTCTGCTGCAGCGTGGTCCCAGCTATGCCTCACGGACCCCACTTTCTGCTGCAGCGTGGTCCCAGCTACGCCTCACAGACCCCACTACCCTGCTGCAGCGTGGTCCCAGCTACTCCTCAGGGACCCCACTACCCTGCTGCAGCGTGGTCCCAGCTATGTTTCATGGACCCCACTACCCTGCTGCAGCGTGGTCCCAGCTATGCCTCATGGACCCCCAGTTCCAGTGAGAACAAAGCTATCACCAAGTCTGTCTCTGAAGGGCTGAGGGCTGGTGCCCTGTGGGAGCTCAGAGGGCAGTGTTCTAGAAAGGTGGTGATCAGACACTAGAAAAGTTACTTTTTTCATCGCCGAGACAAAATACCTTATATACTTACTGGATAAAAGGGTTTATCATGTCACAGGCTGAGGGCACAGTCCACTGGGACAAAGCATAGGACAGTATACCACATCCCATCCACAGTCGGGATGCAGGGAGAGATGAATGCTCGGGCTCAATTAAATTTCTCTGTTCATCCAGTCCTGGAGTCCAGCCCAGGGATGGTGCTGCTCACATTTGGAGCGTGTGTCCCACCTCAGGTAACCTAACCTAGAAACTCCTCCACAGACATGCCCACAGGGCTGTCTCCTACAGGATGCCAGAGCCTGTGCATCTGACGACATTGACATTTTAACCAACAGAGAAACTTCGGGGCTCTGTGGCTTTGAGCACATTCCCCAGCCTCTTGGCCCCATATTTCCTAGAAAACAGGAGCAATCACAGTCAGGGTGAGCAGCTGTGGTCACTGTCAGGACAGAGTTGCAGGGAAAGAGCCAGTGTGGTTGGTTTCTTCAAGAGGTGAATTCAGGAGGCCCTCCAGGGGGATAGGCAGCAGGGGATGAAAACCTGGCCCCTGTGTTCAGGAGCATGTGATTGTGGTCCTGCTAGGACCCCTGGGGAGCAGATCAGAGGCTCAGTGGTCTGGTCTCAGCCAGGTACATGGCACCAGGCAATCATTCCCTGTTCTGCTGTCTCTACCTGAAATGATGGCCCAGATTTGGTGTGTCCCTGAGAGCCATAGGGAGCTCTGGCCAAAGAGCATAGCCAGCGGTAGTTTCCCGGGAGTCAAGTAGGCACAGATGCAATCCAGTCACAGATACACA
This sequence comes from Microtus pennsylvanicus, assembly GCF_037038515.1. Taxonomy (NCBI): domain Eukaryota; kingdom Metazoa; phylum Chordata; class Mammalia; order Rodentia; family Cricetidae; genus Microtus; species Microtus pennsylvanicus. Next base: position 127,355,541 of record NC_134579.1, on the reverse strand, counting down.
CATCTCTATAAAGTCCCTTCAAGTTGAAACCCCCTTCTGTTAAAACACTAATAACAACAACAACATCTGGCAAACCAAGGTTGAAAGCCTAGGGGCTTGCTCTCGCTCAGGGACTCTAAGGCCACTGCTATCTTGGGATGCACAACTGCCCAGAGAAGAACCCCAAGTCTCCCTGTGCTCCAAAGGGACCTGAAGAAGTTCTCTGGGTTGTTGTTGAGGGTGTTGCCTGTCTTCTAGCCTGCAATCCTGCTGAGGGCACTAACTTCAGAGGCAGTGTTCCCACAAATCATCTCCAGAGCTTCGGCAACAGACTGGATCCCCACTCTGATTTAGCATCATCCTAAGCTGAGAAGAAGGAATGTGGAGGGAGAGGCCAGTGTGCCAGGAAAAAAAAACATCCAAATAAATGGTTGTGCCAACAGTGGCATCTACCACGCGTGGGGAAGAGAGGGAATTGCTGTAGGTAACTGCTCAGGGAGCTGCCTGGATTTTATCTGGCTTGTCTCACTGCGTCCCCAGCTTAGCCACTAAATGGTGCCTGTGATTCTGCTTGCCTCTGTTTCTAAGATGAGAGAGTGAAGATTCACAGGAGAGCACCTTGCCCAGGGCCACATAGCAGGGAATCATCGAGTTAGGGTGAAGCTGCCAGCCACATCACATCGTGGTGACTTACGGAGTGTGGGGGACGCGCGGCAGCCACTTCACACCCCTGGGATCCTTTCCTGGCTCTCCAATCCTCAGTAGCCAAGTGGCTTCATTTGAGTAGTATCAGCTCTCTGGACTTGGTTCCTTGTTTACTGGCGTTAGTTGAAGGATGGTGAGCTCCCAATGTGAGTAGTCACACTGGGATACTCCTAATCTGCAGGAAAATAAAGGGCTCCAGACAGGAGCAGCCATTGTGCTGTCTGCAGGCACCCTGCTTTCCTCTCCAACTGTCTCAGGCCTCAGTGGGACTCAGTGGTAGGGCCTGGTAAGCTCAGGGACCCAGGTCCCATCCCTGGCACTGTGCCCACCCCTTAGTGACATCCTTCTTCCACAGTTGCTGGAAAGAGATCTCAAAAGTTCTATACAGTGGTAGTGGCAGTGTCCTTCCTTAACCTGAGGGCTCTCATGTGTGTCATGCAGTGAGCCTGCCTCAGCTTACACAGACCTTTGGAGCCAGTCAACCATAGCTGGTATGTGCGGCCTGGTGGCCTGGCCATCTCCCAGTCAAGTAGGCAGAGTCAGGAAAGACAGGGTTCCTTCCAGAGCCCAGGACATGGGTCAGAACTGTCTTCCAGAGCCATGGCCTTCTGCTGCAGATGAGCTAAGCCTGTGGGGTCAGACCACCTCAGGGCTGCTTTGGGTTCCCATAGGATGGAACTGGAGACTTGTTTACTGCCCTGCATGGTGTCAGTCTCTGTGGCCACCAGCTTTGTGGGCTCCTATCTCCACGGAGTATCAGCCCATCTTGCTTCTCTCCTCAAACACATGGTAGCCATGTCTGTGACAGTCCCTCTCCAGAACACACCACGGGGAAGCCATTTGCGTTTTTGTTGTGGTTGCCGTACAGGGTGTTCCGGCGAGAGCGTCAGCACTAGATCCATCTCAGCCTGGTTTTCACTGGTTTCTAGTTGGTTTTTGTTGTTGTTGTTTTGTTTAGTTTTGTTTTTTCTTTTGCTTTTGAGACAGAGATTGACTGAGTTTCACAGGCTGGATTTGAATTCACTCTGTAGCTTTGAACTTAATCCTCCTGCCTTGGGTTTTTGAATAGCTGAAATTTCTACAGCACTAGTCTCAATTCATATATGAGAAAAAGGAAAGGGGAAAGGGAGGCATGGGTCAGGAGAGAGAGAGAGAGAGAGAGAGAGAGAGAGAGAGAGAGAGAGAGAGAGAGAGAGAGAACAAGAACTCTAAAAGGGAGTGGTTCCCTCTGCCTCTGGACATAGTTACCTCACAGTCAGTTTTCTGGATCAGGGCTGGGGGTACACGATGCTCTCATGCAAGACTTTTGGCAGCTGAGTGACTTTGGTTCCTAAAGATTATTATTTTAGCAAACCCAGCTTGGCTGTGTCCAGAGTCAGCAGGAGGCTCTGCAGCACTCTCCAAGAAAGGACTCTTCTGCCGGGGGGTTTTTATTTCAGTCAGGCCCAGGGAGGGGTTCTGTTTTGCTCAGATTGTGTTTCTGGAAAAAAACAGGCCTTTGGGAAGAGCTGGGGTGTGGATGCCAAGCTTAGTGGGTCTGGGGAGGATAGATGGGGGTGGCTGCAGTACCAGGGCCTCCATCCTGCTCTCTTAAGGAATGCAGCCTGAAGACCATGTTGTACTGGGGTCCTTGTGTCTCATTCCTGAGCCACGGTTTTTATCTCCAGGTTTCCAGAGCATGGCCTGGCCTGACGGTTCACCATGATTGGCTCTCACCCTGATGTCACTGGCGCACTGATCGCTTCAGTTTCCTCCACTGGGATAAAGAGCCTTGGAAGTAGCTGTGTGACCTGACCCCTGCCCTGCCTTCTATTCTTGCCTCTGGCCACTCCCTCCTTCACAGATTCCCAGAGAAGCACTCACCTGCAGCCCCAGGCTCCTCCTTGTGTCTGGGAGCACCCTCTTAGGTGCCTTCCTCTGTCTCACCCTGACAGCCAGCATGAGCCAGGGGCCCACTGTACGCTACTGTGCCGCTGTCCACCTCTGACTGGAGTGTGCTAGGAGGCCAGTTTGTGTTCCTGTCAACTCTGAAGTCATCCACCAGGCACAGGGACAACTTCCCTAGGGCAGCAGAGCCCAGAACAACAGGCAGACAGACAGATGGATGGGAGGCTCCAGCTTCTTGTCATAGTCAAGCAGAGCGTCACAACCTGATCCTGTCACCTTTGGTATTTGGTAGCCACATGGTCCTTCAGATGATGAAAACTGCATACCATACTCCTGAGTCCACTTCCTTCCAGGCACGCCCAGAATCTCTGGGGTTGATACTTCTCAAAAAAAAAAAAAAAAAAAAAAAAAAAAAGCTCCTGCAGGATCCTGGAGGGAAGCTCTTGCTTCTCTCCAGCCCAGAGCCACATCGTTGCCCACACATCACAAGTCTGGGTGAATGTCAAGTGTCTCTGACTTTGGAGTCTCAAGCCCCAGACTTAGTTTTATGGGCTTTGGCTGTCGAGGGCAGCGGACAACTCCATCCATCAACCAAGGACCACTCCAACACTGATGCTGAATTTATAGAAGTGGTTAAACAACGTGTTGACAATATGGAAGATGTGTTTCTGATTAACACACGATTCCGAGTGAAGCTGCCATCTGGAGCAGGGAGGGAGGATCAGTAAAACACAGCAGTGAATTCCCAGGCTCTGGAGGCTCTGTTTAGGCAGGATGGTTGTGCAAGAAGTTCATAAGCCGCCTGCTGCTGCTGCTGCTGCTGCTGCTGCTGCTGCTGCTGCTGCTGCTGCTGCTGCAAGGGCTCACACACAAGCCCAGAGCCATTCTTCCATCCCCCCCCCCCGCCTCTGTTTTCTTGGGAGATTAAATCTGAGTTCTTTTCCAGCCTTAAGCATTCCCATCAGGAAATCTGTCAGCTCCAGTGGAGTTTCCTCCAATGCCTGCCCTCAGCCTGACCCCTCTCCCAACGTGACCTGAATCACAGGGGGTGGGCACTTGCCTGTTTTCTGGGTGCTGGTTTCTTTCTTGAATCATCTCTTGTCATCAATAGAAGGGGTGGGGGCATTTGCGTTCTGATTAGACTCTTTTTCTGAAATAGTGTGCCTCTCACTATGAGTTTCAGATCTGGACCCCAGTGGCCCCTTTCCCCCATGTTCCCCTTACTCTAGTTTCCTCTTGCTCTGGAGTTTCCCTCTTACTCTGTGTGCCCCTTTACCCCAGTGCCCCTTACCGTAGTTCCTCCTTTGTCCCGGTGCCCTCCTTTGCCCCAGTGTGCCCAATTTGCCCCAGTGCCCCCTTTACCCCAGTGTGCCCCCTTTACCCCAGTATGCCCACTTTGCCCCAGTGCCTCCTTTGCCCCAGTGCCCCCCTTTGCCCCAGTGCCCCCCTTTGCCCCAGTGCCCCCTTTGCCACAGTGCCCCCTTTGCCACAGTGCCCCCTTTTCCCAGTGCCCCCCTTTACCCCAGTGTGCCCACTTTGCCCCAGTGCCTCCTTTGCGCCAGTTCCCCCTTTGCCACAGTGCCCCCTTTACCCCAGTGCCCCTTTTGCCCCAGTACCCCCTTTGCCACAGTGTGCCCCTTTTGCCCCAGTACCCCCTTTGCCACAGTGTGCCCCTTTTGCCACAGTGCCCCCTTTGCCACAGTGTGCCCCTTTTGCCCCAGTACCCCCTTTGCCACAGTGTGCCCCTTTTGCCCCAGTACCCCCTTTGCCACAGTGTGCCCCTTTTGCCACAGTGCCCCTTTTGCCCCAGTGCCCCCTTTGCCACAGTGCCCCCTTTGCCCCAGTGCCCCTTTTGCCCCGGTGCCCCCTTTGCCCCGGTGCCCCCTTTGCCCCAGTGCCCCCTTTGCCACAGTGCCTCCTTTGCCACAGTGCCCCCTTTGCCACAGTACACCCTTTGCCACAGTGCCCCACAGCAGCATTAAATGCCGTAGCCACAGCACATTGTTAGCATTAGGGAATTGCCTTTGGTACTACGTGGGCACCCTTAGACATGGTTGATCATTGTTTTCTTTAAACTGTTCTCTAAGAGTTTAGGTGTTCAGATGGGCAAATGTGGCTGCCTGGGAAGAGAGTTCCCATTCTCACACTGAAAGCCTCTTTCGTTACACCCGTGATGCTCGCTGTGGGAGTGTCGTAGACATGAGGTTGAATGGAACGTGAGCCTCAAGATCGGCCTCCTATTGCTGTCTTTTTTATACAAAGTCTTGCTATGTAGCCCAGGTTGGTTCTAGACTCCTGATCTTCCTGCCTCAGCCTCCAGAACACTGAGATCACCAGTGTGTGCCACCATAATTGACCTTTATTTCTTCAGCATTGTCTTTTTCCTTGGTGACTAGCATTCAGTGTATGGCTATACCACAGTCTGTCAGTCACTGGTTGAAGAATGCCAGTTGTCCGACACCAGCTCTCGAGAGTCTTATGAATAAAGAGCTAATGAATGTTCATGGACAGGACTCTGCGCATCTACAGTCAGCAGACAGGGCATCAGAAACAGAAGAGGGGGTAGGCTAAAGTAACTCAGCTGGAGCTGAGTCAATAATTGAACATTAATGCAAACTCTTTACCCAACTGTCTCTAAGATGAAAACACTTGTGGTTAAAACAACCCTAAAGCCCCCTGGACCTGAGCAGAAGATGCATGTTTATCTGAGATCTGTGAGGTCCCTGTAAGAGTGTGCCATGTTTCTAGAGGGACCAGAAGACCTTCATGAGCCACAGAAGCCACAGTGGAGACTGGGTCCAGCTTGGTGGGACTTTCCTGGGACAACTTACACTTCCCTGACACTGCTATCCATGCCCTTCTGGTGAGGATGTCCTCACCATTCCCTTCTGCTGTGGTGTCTCTCCTCTTGGCTGTTCTCACAGTGTCCCTCCATGAAGAGTGCCACTCCACTCTGCCCATCACAGTCTTTTAGCAGAGAACGCCGCACCATGGCATTTTACTCCCATCTCCCTGCTCTGAAATACACATCCACCATGTGAACAGGCATCTGTTCGTCTATGAGCCAAGTGCTGCGAGCACTCAGGAGCTGCAAGGTGCTGAACAGAGACGCAGAAAAGCCAGTGACCCCGGTGTCAGTGGAGTTGATTTGAGTTCTGTGTTTGCACCTGTCTGGAACCTGGAGGGTCTCCCTAGCCTGGCCCAGCGTCCTTTGTTTGCAGAGAACTATTGGAGAGGTCTGGGGTGGCTAGACATGTGTATGCACATTCTTCAGTACTTGATACCTGTACTCTGCTGGGGTGATGGGGCCAAAGTCCCCAGCATCAGTGACCCACCTCCGATACATCCCCCACCATGACACAGGGCTAGAGAGGGAGAGCAGGTACAGAGGCCACATAGGCAACAGCTTTCGCTGTCACAGTCCTTCCCTGCCACCTATAGCCCAGGTCTCCAGGGCCTGCAGCTCATTCTGCACTTCATTTCCGCCCTCCCTGGCCTCCTGTGTCCCATAAAACTCAATCTCCTCTTGTTTTCAGTTCAATTAAGGGACTGTAATTCCACCCAGAGGGCCACACACTGGAAGTGTGAGCAATGTCGGACTGGGAAGTGACCCCAGGGGGCTCCAAGGGAGGAACAGAAGAGAGTCCCCATGAAAGTGAGCGAGTCCTTGCTTCTGAACCACCATGACACCTACTCCTGGGACAAGGGAAGTCTTCCTTACCCCCAGTTTCTCCATCTATGAAGAGTCCAATGATCACCACTGTGGATGGTGATCCCTGATCTTCCATTTATCCCAACACCAGCACTGTTGTTTAAAGGATATCTTAGTTACAAGTCGGCCAAGGCTGCACAGTGAGACCTTGTCTTAAAAAAAAAAAAGAGGTTAATTTAATGATGGATTAAAAGTCCAGCACCTGTGGGCCAGCCGGCCGGCTGCTGCAGGAATTCCTCCTCTGGAATGTTTATGCAGCTGCAAAGACGTCCCTTTAAGGATGCCCACTGTAGGGGAGGGATGTAACCACGGCACCGCAGCCTTGCCTCAGAACACCTTTTAGTACCAAGGCCGAAGAGGAGCAGACATCAGACCTGGTGACAAGTTTAAAACCCAACACTTAGGTGACACAGTGTCAGGAGAGACAGAATTTCAGGGTCAACCTCAGCTGTCCAGAACCTTGGGGCCAGCATGAGCTACATGGGACCTTGTCTCAAAAGTCTCGTATTAGCAACAATAATAATGACTAATGATAGAGGCCGGTCTACACCCACAAGACAAGTGCAAGCTATCCTTAAAGAAAAGTCATGCCTCTCTGGTACCCTTGGGGGATGGGCTCCAGGACCCCAACACCCCCATCTCTATCCTGCACGTTAGCCCCTTATATCCAAGAGTGGCTCAGCATCAGCATAGAACACAGGTCCATCCTAAGTCGCCTGTGGGGCTTCCCTGCCTGATGCCAAGGAATGCCATGAGGTTATCTATCGTCAGGCTGGCTGTGGTGTTTAGGAAACAGGACCGAAAGTAAGCCTGTACCTGTTCGATAGGAATGCAATGTGTGTGTGTGTGTGTGTGTGTGTGTGTGTGTACATGAGAGTATATGCATGTGTGGGCATGGGGACATGTGTGTACACTTATTTATGTATGTGCTTGTGTACCTGTGTGCATGTGCATTTGGGTGTTTGTACTCTTGTCCTTGTAGGCCATTGGCCGGTATTATTCAGCTGTTTTCCTCAGTCCTTGACTCTGGTTCCAGAGCTCATGGTTCTGGCTAGTTGTCTGGCCATCCATATGCAGGGTCCTGCTGTCTGTACGTGCAAGCAGACATGGCTGCCATGCCTGATGATTTATGTGGGCTCTGGACGTGGGGACTAGGCCCTCCTGCTCGCCTGGCAGGCACTTCATGTACTTCACTGCCTCTGGTTTCAGATGTGACTTTGTGAGCAGTTTCCATGTAGAGCTGGGTAAATCTGCAGAAGCTGGGTCCCAAGCACATCTAGCGGTGAATATGAACTCCTTCAGTCAAGCCAGAGGTGAGTGCTATTAGCAGACTCCAAGTCCAGACGGGGGCACAAAGGACCCACTTGTGGGGACTGGAGGGCCATGAGCTGGCACGGGGAAGGGAACTAGTGACTTCCTAGGTTTTCAATTTACATAAATTACTTTTGTAATTAAAATGTATCCATTCCCATAGCAAGCAATGGTACCTACATATGACTGAGAACCAAGTCTCGCATCATTAGGTGTGAAAGAACGCTGAATCCCCGCCATGAACACTAACCGCTGTGGATACATCAACATACTTCTGTTGTATTTTCCCCGTCCATGCACACAGACATTTAAAAATTATTTACTTATTTAAATGTGTATGGGTGCTATGCCTGGATATACAGCTGGTGCTGAGGGGGCCAGTAAAATGTGTCTGCTCCTCAGGAACTGAAGTTGCAGACAGTTGTGAGCCACCATGTGGGAGCTGGGAATCGAACCCAGATTCCCCTTAAGAACAGACAGTTCTCTTAGCTGCAAAATTGTCTGTCCAGTCACCACATAAACACAGGTGGAACTGCCCTTCGTGAGAAATCCTGCTTCCGGCTTCTCCAGGCCATTAACACCCAGCCTGGGCGACACCAGGAAGAGTGCACAAGGAACCTCAGGACAGGGCCACAGCCAACTTATCCCTTCTGTTTGCAGGTCCTGAAAACAGCAGGGGCTCCACAAACACCACCTTCAATGGTTCTGTGCAAAACAGGATTACCATGAGGTCAAGGTCATGGTCACAGATACCGGCCATGTGGGGGTTTCATGCCTTTGGTAAATGCAGGGAGAAACACTGGTCCCCTCAGGACACACCTGGAGGCAGACAGGCCTCTGCAGTGTTCTCTCCTTCAAAACTGCTGGTTTCCTCTCTGGGCCTCTGAGTCACTCCAGGGTGGAGAATTAGACCCTGGCCACCGAAAGTGTGGCTTTGAAAGCAGCCAAAACAAATGGTTGGGCTGGTCCCTGTGGGGAGTGTCATTTCATCCACAGTCCACAAAGAAGCTTTTGACTGAAGGCAGGGAGTCATTCGGCTCAGAGGTTCAGGGCTTCTCAGACAATTATCCTGCTGGCAGAGAGAAAGCTCCGACAGGCTACAGAAGGTTCTAGAGGCTCTTTCATGCTCTAGATGCCTAGATGAGCAGATGACAGTTAACACTGGGTGAAAATATTCAAGACAGACAGGTTTCAAGCCTTAGGTTAAAAAGCTCCCACTCACCAAGACAAGGTAGTGTTTGTCTGCCAGTCCCAACACTCAGCAGGCTGAGGCAGCGGCTGCCCAAGGGTTTGGAAGCCTCTGACTACACAGAAAGATGATGATGCCCAATCAAATAACAACACAGGTCTGTCCCTTGTGGAGCTGTGTTCCCATCCTGTCACACGCACCGTAGGCTTGTCCCTACCCCAGTTGTCTTAGCACTGTCACGGTCAGTGACCGTGCAGAGCAGGCTCCAGCTTTAGATGTAAACCTAGGAAGAGCGTGTCACAACCTGAGGCCACAGTTCAGAGTCCAGGTTAACTCAGGGCTGCCCATCCTGCTCTCAGATGGGGGGGGCAGCGTCATGAATGCGTGTCACATGGTTCCCACAAGTGACCTGCTCCTGGTACAGCTGCTGCCATTACTCTCTTTCTGGGGTGGCTCTCCTGCAGGCTTGTCCTGCCAGGGAACTTGAGGTCCTTTGTCATCTAGATGCTCACGGCACAATTATGGTCTTCTTGACTCATGAGGGAATGTTAGGGATAGTGACATATTTTCTTTAGCATTGAAGGAGACAAGAGAAAACAGGTAGGGAGAGGCCAGTGAAAACAGAAGCCACGGTGGCAGGCATGGATATGTTTTTCATGGCTTTGTAGCCCTGATGAGGAGTTAGTGCTGTAGGAAACACAGCTTCGAATTACTTTGTAATGCTCAGAGGCCTGATGGCCTCCTGGGGTGGGGAAGGGAGGTGACCGAGCTCCAGAGATGTCCACAGACGTCAGCAGTCAGTCAGGTTCCTTGTTCAGTTCCACCCCTCCTTCCACCTGTTTCCTCTTCCCCGCCTTTCCTGGGGCGACAAGGCCAGGCCTTTCCTACTGAATATGTGGTAGGTAGGCAGGCTGAGCTGTCTCCCTCTGCTCCCTGGGCCCCAGTGGGGGTCTGGGACCTACCCAGCACACGAGGAAAGGAACTGAACTGCAGGGCTTCAAAGACAAAGAAGAAAGAACTAACCACAGTCAATGTCTGTGCACAAAGCACATGGTGTGGGGGAGACCCAGCCAGGCACGCCAATCAGCATCAGAAGAACGGCATGCTCGTCCTCCTACACAGATATGAAGACTGAGACTGAGAGAAAAGGGAAGGACACATTCCACAGGGTGTGTCCCATGTGTCTTTGATCATGTGTGTTCCAAATTGGAGCACTGGGTTCTGGGTGACTGCCGTCTGCTCAGAACCCTAAGGGGCCTGGTGAGGGAGTTGTGGAGATACAGGAACTTGACAGTGATTGACAACCATGAGAATGAGGACAAGGACTGAGGCCACAGGGTGGGGCATGATTAATGAAAGCTCAGAGTCAGAAATTGGGGTTCAGCCTGAAGATTCGAAAAGCGAAAGAGCCAGCTCTCACCTAGACCTCAGTCTGGAAATGGTGATCCTGCCTCCAGGAATCTCAGAAGGAGAGTCCATCTCTGAGAGCTGTTTCCTCCCATTTTATAATCCTCTCTAGGACTGGGATTAAAGATGTGCACCACCATCTTTAAAGGCATGCACCTTCCAGTTTCTATGGCAAGTAGTGTGGCTACTGGGATTAAAGGTGCGTGTCCTTGTGGCTACTGAGATTGAATGTGTGTGTTACCATAACATAGTCTATAAGGCTGACCAGTGGGACTGTTTTACTCTCAGATATTTGGGCAATCTTTAGTTATTAAAATACAATTGAAATGCCACTACATTTCCCCTTTTTTTCTAAAATAAAAAAAGAAGACTACAACTAATATAAGAAAACTATATACAGTAAGTACATTAACTGTATACAGGCAATAAATACATCAACAATGTCTAGTCCATTTGCATTTGACAAATTCAGAGAAAATTCAAAGTCTTATCCTAATTTACTTTCTATCATAACTTGCTTTCTGTGTCTATAACTATAGCTATCTAATCTTCAACTCCCCCAGAGACCCAAGAAGAAAATAATATTAGCTGAGTAAGCAGGAAGTGCAAGCAGGCAACTTTCAAAAAATGTGAGCAATGACAGAAACAGCTGGCTGCCTGGACAGTTCCTCTGCAATGTTGGGGTATCCATCCATCGTCAGACTATGGGCCTTGAATATTCAACAGACTTTCTGTGAAGCAAGATATTTTGTTCCTGCTTCTAGAAATAGGACAGCATAATGTGAGCAGTCAAGGGAGGGGCATTTGCTTGCCCAGTGGCTTACTTTTGTCACAAAGAAAGTAAATTCCATGTGGAGTTTCTTCAATGCCCATTATCTCCTCTAAAGTAGATTGGTGCTGCCTCATTGTCATAAAAAGAAGAACCTAAGCTTTCAAAATATTTTAAATACCATAGTCTGTAGATCTCTGAAGTGTTTGAGGATGACCTATCTAAATTATATCTTTTTTTGACCTTGAAAGCATACCTAATGTGATTACAAGTTTGATTATACTGGGTGATTAACTACTAACATATTTCTTTATTATTCTAAACGGTTGATAATAATAATTTTCAAGGACTAGAAATTTGCATTACATTATTAAATGATTTGTATAGGTATAATACCTTGAGCAAGATTAGAAATGTATATACAATATGTTTTAACAAAATTAACCTAAAATTTGTATCAATATACAAAATTTGCAAATAATATACAAAAGTAAAACCAATATAAAATCTTTAAAGCTAGTAATTGCTTTTAAAAGTAGATTCAATAATCTACCTTTCTATCTTATATCTATATCCCCATTTTTCCTTTTCCTTCTCTCTTTCTATTTATTTATTTACTTCTTTTTTTTTTGTTTTTTTTTGAGACAGGGTTTCTCAGTAGCTATGGAGCCTGTCCTGGAACTTGCTCTGTAGAACAGATTGACCTTGAACTCACAGAGATTCACCTGCTTATGCCTCCCTAGTCCTGTAACTAAAGGTATGTGCCATCACTGCCTGACCTTTTTTTTTTCTTTTCTTTTTTTTTTTTTTTTGGTTTTTTGAGACAGGGTTTCTTTGTGGCTTTGGAGCCTGTCCTGGAACTAGCTCTGTAGACCAGGCTGGTCTTGAACTCACAGAGATCTGCCTGCCTCTGCCTCCCAAGTGCTGGGATTAAAGGCGTGCGCCACCATCGCCCGGCTTTTTTTTCTTTTTCAAAACAAGAACCTTGAACCTAATTTCCTTTGTTTAGCTTTTTTCCCCTGACCATTATCTATAACAACTTGGAACATTAAGCAGAAACAAACATCCATAATCCATTTTTGGGGGGAATATGGGGGTAGCTTTCTAGGCTACTTCCTGCTGATTGGGGGCACTGATAAATCTTATGGGGACCTAAAGAAAATTTAGGACTATGGTCAAGGCCTTACTGGAGTATTCCATGAGGCTGGAGTGGTGTGAGAGAATTATCTGTATTCTGTCAATCATGTTTTAAATAAACACTGATTGGCTAGTAGCCAGGCAGGAAGTATAGGCGAGAAAACCAGACAGGAAATAGAGGTGGGGCAATAAGAACAGGAGTATTCTGGGAAGAAGGAAGCTCTTCCTGCAGTCCTGCCCAGACCACCAAAGAAGCAGGATGTAACCTGCCCTGCTGAAAACGGTACTGAGCCATGTGGCTAACATAGAAAAGGATAATGGGCTAAAATAAGTTATAAGAGCTAATACAAAGCCTGAGCTAATGGGCCAATCATTTTATGGTTAATGTAGAATTCTGTGTGATTTTTTTGGGACTTGCTGGCTGTGGGAAATGGGCAGGACAGAAACCCCAACAATCAGTGGCCCTCATGTTACACTGGATTATTTCAGCTGGCAGTCTTAAAGCTGTTCTGGATGTAGAACTCAGAGGAAACTGCACAAATATATTCTGAAATGTTGGATCATATGGGTCATCTATTCCCACTGGAGATGTTTCAGGGGGTCTTCCTTGATCAAACCTATTTTTCTTAACCAAGAATGAATCCACAGACTCTCACTTTCTTTGGAAATAAAAAGCAAAATCTCTTCTCCAAAGTAACGAATCTTTTGACTTAAATTTTAAAATCAAGGCATTTTCAAAATATGTAAGTTGGATCAATTCAGCAACATTAATAATCAAATGCCTTTTAGAGCTGTTGCTCCTTCCTTTGCAGTCAAACAATTCAAAGACAACACAATAACATACAGTATCCAGATTCTCTGTGTATTTTCCATCTTTACATGGTAGCTAAGCTGGGGCAGATGGGAGCTGGGAGCTCTAGTTTTTCTCCTGAACCCAGATGGCTAGGAGATGAAATTCCATTTCCAACTCTGACTTGGACTGGTGGCTAAAAATGCTCAGGCAAACAGCATTTTCATGAATTTGTACCCCAAAAAGTTGGGTGCCAACTGAAGCACAATTAATAAAAGCTCAGGGTAAGAAATTGGGGTTCAACCTGAAGATCTGAAAAGCAAAACAGCCAGTCACTGGTTCTTACCTCGACCTTAGTCTGGAAATGGTGATCCTGCCTCCAGGAATCTCAGGAGGAGAGTGCATCTCTGAGAGTGGTTCCCTCCCATTTTATAATCCTCTCTAGGGCTGGGATTAAAGGTGTGCACCACCATCATTAAAGGCATGCACCACCCAGTTTCTATGGCAACTAGTGTGGCTACTGGGATTAAAGGAGTGTGTCAATATGGCTACTGAGATTAAAGGTGTGTGTTACCATAACAAGGTCTATAAGGCTGACCAGCGGGACTGTTTTACTCTCAGATCTTTGGGAAGTCTCTATCTATTAAAATACAATTGACATGCCACTATAACAGGGTCAGTCCCAGGCAGAGCTGGAACTTGAATCCCTCCAGCTCTATAGCTGTGGCTTCCAGGAACCCTGTTTCTTAGAGATGCCATGAGAGGTCACACATCAGTCTCTGTGCTTAGCAGTCAAGTCCTAGGTCCTCAGCATTTCCTCTTCTTTTCCAGTTTAAGATTTTGACATGGGTGCATTTGAAAGTTTGGAAGAGAGCAGGAAATCTTTCTCCCCTATGTAAGTCTACTGCCTGCCTCTTCTTTAGGTCATTGTTCTACCCTCTCCCACAGGCCAAGCTGACATTCTCTGCAGCTCCTTCCTGCTCCTAAACACCTACCCTGTCTTTCTCCTGCCATCTCAAAGTGATGTTCCCCACCAGGGGATAAGGACCTTTCTACTCAGCAGAAGCCAAGCTCAGAAAAGGTACCTCAGGGGCACTGCTTGTGGCTTGGTAGTGTAGGGGAGACCACTCCCACATGCAGCTCAACCTACACCCATTGTTGCCAGTGGTGACTCTAGTCAATCTGCTACCATGAACCTCTCCCTCCCCTCTGACATATTCTTGCAGCCTTAAAGGTACCATCTCAAGGAAGAATATTAATCTCCGGGGCATCCTCCCACACCCCTGCCCTGGGAGACAGGGCCCTTAAAGTCAGAAAGTTGCTACCCCAATTTAGAGTTGAAGGGCACCCTGGCTCCTTCCTTCCCCAGGGTTGGAGCCTCCTGGAAGCTAAGGACATCAGTTTCCAACTGACTCATCAGAGAAGCCACCAGAGTTCAGCACAGAGCCCAGCATTGTTTAGCACCCACTGGGGGAAAAAAGGATAGCTGCCAGGTAGGTTCTTATGGGTCTAGACTGAACCATATGCTTCTGGGAAAGCAAGGTTCTGACTGATCAGACTTGGGTTAGCTGAGGCTTCTGCAGCTAGGCAGGCATCAGACTAGCTGGACCCTGGGGAGAAGGAGCAGTCCTTTGAGGATGTAGGTCGTGGGGAGACAGCTTGTGTCGGCTTTGTAAAACTAGGGCTAAAATGACCAATACTCCCAAGGGAGAAGGACTAACTCAGGGTTCCAAGGCCTCAGTCAGAGCTCGGCTTCATGTTGACTCTGACACAAAGCATGATGGGGACTGTAAGCAGGAGGCATAGAGTGAGGAAGACACCAGAGGCCAGGCAGGCATAGTCTTCAAAGTCACAGCTCCTGTGACCTGCTTCTATTGTAGGAGGCTGCTTGTTTGTTCCCGGCTGCTCAGCCCCGAAAAAAAAAACACACACACACAGAAACCATATTAATTAAATCATTGCTTGGTCTATTAGCTCTAGCTTCTTATTGGCTAGCTCTTACATCTTAATTTAACCAATTTTTGTTAATCTGTGTATCACCACGTGGCTGTGACTTACCAGCAATGTTCAGCATCTGTCTCAAGCAGGGCTCCATGCCTTCTCACTGACTTTGCCTTCTTTCTCCCAGCATTCAATTTAGTTTTTCCAGCCTAGCTCTGCTCTGCCCTATCACAGGCCAAGGCAGTTTTCTTTATTCATTAATGGTAATCACAGCATACATAGGGAAATTCCACATCATGCTTCTTCCATGCAGGCCCCACCAACCAGATCTTCAAGACCTTTTCAAACTAGTACCACTATCTGGGAACAAGTGTAGCAGGTGAGCCCATCGAGGATGCTTCCTTCTCAAGCCAAAATTCATTCTTCACCTTTATGCAGCTCCCTCTTGTAAGAAAACAAAGTTGCACTTGCCTGACCAAAGTGTCTGACTGTGTGTGTGTGTGTGCACACACACATGCATGTGTATTTATTTACATGTTCAAGAGTGTGGGGACCAGATGACAACAACCTTGGGTGTTATTTCTCAGTCACCATTCATCATTATTTTCAGACGATCTCTCTGAACCTGGCTCGTTGTTGGCTAGGCTGACTGTCCAGCAAGTCCCAGGGATCCACCAGTCCCCACGTGCCCCGTGCTATGGTCATAAGTGCACACTGTGACTGGCCTCCTGTGTGGCTCTGGGAGCAGATGGAACTCAGATCCTGGTACTTGCATGGGGGCCTCATGATTGGCCCTGTAAGTGGGAGACTCAGAAACTATGTTAGAAAAGAGCCTGGACTGGGCTCAGTGTGCTTAGGGGGCGCAAACAGACATTTCCCTTTTCCTTTCTTTCTGTGCTGGAGATAGAACTCGGTGACGCTGACATCAGGTAAGCATCCTTCCACTGAGCCCTACTCTCAGCTCAGTCAACTTGTTTACACATGAAGCTAGAGCTCAGAAAACTGCTATCTGTGGTCTGACTGTGGTTTGCCAAAAACCCTTTATTGTAAGAAAACCACGTGCAGTCTAGACATAGTAATTTCCCTGAGGGACCTCTTCAGTCTGTGGCAGACTCTATCATTTTAAGAGCTTGAAGACTCTATGACCCCAAAGCCAAGATGCTTCAAGCCCAGCTCTTGACAGAAGTCAAGATAGCCACAGAAAAGAGAACACGGTGTGGGTGGACTCCAGCTGCGTCCTGTCCACCGTGGGCTTTAGGAGGGTGAGGTCTAGGAGCCGAAAGATGGAGCTGTGGTATCTTTAGTGCCTTTTCTGCTGCTGTCCTGTAACAACCATGGCAGCTACGGAAGGAAGGGTGTATCCTGGCTGGTGACTGCTGCGTGTTGGAGTTCATAGTGACGGGGACAGCATGACAGCGAGTGTCGGGCATAGGAACAGGGACAGGAATCTGAGAGCTCACAATGTAAACCTTCAGGAGGAAGTAGAGAGAGCACACTGGAAGACGCTGAGGGCTTTATTCTCAAAGATGTCCCCAGTGACACACTTCCTTCAGCCAGGAAATGACACCACAACTTTCCCCAAACGGCACTAATAACTGGGGACCAAGCGTTCAAATGCCTGAAACTATGGGGAACATCTCATGTAAACCACAACGAGCAATCGTACATCTATCCCAGAAATGAACTTGAGACACACATGGGAAGTGGCACTACTTCAAGCTCCATTAGAGCAGAGGGGTCAGGGCAGAAATCGGACAAAGCCATTAAAAAAGACATCATGAGAAAGTGACCCTGGGGGTGGGGGCAGTGTAGACAGCATGACTCTGGGGACTGCATCCCCACCCAGCTCTGGCTGTTCCCAGGGTGACAAAATCTCATGACAGTCATACCTGTCACCATGTATGGTGGCACCAGCAGCGAGGCAGGAAAAGCCAGGGATCCATGCAAACTCTCACCCCCCAATCAGGATGCTGCATTTGGTAATGAGTGAACTTGAGGTTTTAGAGGAGGGATCCACGCACATCACAAACTCTTGATAGGCAGTGTGGTTTACAGACCTGAGTCCCTTATTACGTGTGGGAAGCCAGGATGCCACTGAAGCTCGGGGAAGGAGGCAGTTCCCCACGTCCCTAGTAGAGTGTGGGCATGGTGGCTGTGGCCTGTCATGTCCACACACTAGGGGACTGAGATTCAGGGTCCCTGTCAGCTCCCTCTGCTTAGCCTATCTCCGGTTGCGCTGCCTTCAGGAACCTCTTTTCCTTAAATGTCTGTCTGTCTGTCTGTCTGTCTACCACTCTTTATCTTTTTTGTTCATTTGTTTTTTTGTTTTGACTTGCTTCATACTTAATAGACTGACTTGTTCAAAACTGAGTGTGGCTACGGGAGGTCGTTCTCTAGGCTGTAGAAATATCATCTGCTACGCCAGGTCATTGCTGCAATGGCTGCTTCAGCCCCACCTTCTGCCCCTCTCAGGAGTATGCACCATCTCCCTGTTGCTTCTGGGCTATGAATCAACCTCCATCTCCAGGCCCCACTCATCTGACTGAGACACACTCTGAAAGGCCAGCTGCCTATTACCTGCAGAAAGCCCCAGCCAGGCTAAGCTCTGAGAGCCTGTTCTACCTTCCACAATGCCTGCTCCTCCCCAAATGGGAACAAAGAACATGGTGACACCTTCAATGAGGTAAATAATCAGAAAGAGTGCAGCCTACCAGAGAATCACACGTGAGTTCTCAAATAAGTAATCTAAATTCAAAATACCAGCCACAAACCAACCCTCCACCAACCCCTCCAGCACTTTCTCCATCTCATGCTACCTATGTGAACTGAGTTAGTTTGGTGGGCATGGCCACAGGATCATTCTAAATAGAGGTGGATCATGACCCTTCTGAGGTTAAGGAATAGGCACATGTTGGAGATGTTACTAGATCTAGCCACTAATTTGTGGCTCGAGAGTGGGTGGGGGAGATGAGACCAGGCTAGAAGAATTCAGGCGACACACTCACAGGATGCTAGGATACTGGCATGATACGAAACTGATCTGATAAGCTGTATTTCTCTGATATGAATCTCCTGTAACGGTGGCAGGTGTCATGATTCTCTTGCTCAGGGCCTTCCTAGACAGACAAAGTAGACATGGAGACCTTCCCTAACAGCTCAGAGACACCTGCCTTCCTTTCCTGTCCCCATTCCAGAGAGGAGGTGAAAGGCTGTGTGTGTCACCCGAGCCTCAGCTTTTTCTCCTGAAAAATGGGAGTAGACACTAGGCTCTGGGTTGATGACACCCTAAATGGAGGGAAGCCATGGGTGGTGTTTCTGGGGCTAGTACAACCTTTGTATCCTTGTCTAGCCCATCTCGGTTCTACTCACAAGAGCTGATTCCCTGCCCCCATGCCAACTTTGTTTCCAAGGGAAGTCAGGGAAGCACTAGTGCTTTCCTATGCTTTTTCTAGAAATGTGAAAATAGACATAGAAGCACCGAGACAAGGAAACTGAGCCCATCTTCCTGTTGGCCAGTCTGGGGCTATAAGGGGAGCAGGTGACTGAGGAGCTTGGGAAGAACTCCAGTGATGGTACAGGCATGTGCACCTAGCTGTATGCATGCACACACGTGTATGTGTGTATACACACATACATACCCAACTGTACATGCTCCAGCTTGTATCTTTACAACCTGCAGACTTCCTGCAAACAGTGACAGCTGCTGAAGCCCTACAGAAGGTCTGGCTTTTCAAAGGGTCTGAGATGGCTAGGGGAGGGGAGAGGAAGGGGCAGATCTTCCTATCTCCTCCCACCCTCTCTGGGCCCCACAGCTCTCCCACCCTGCTTCCCCTTTCCCCTCACTCCAAGCCAGTGCTCTCCTGTGAGTCATCCTGAGAGAATGTGGGGTTCTGAAACTCCTGGGTTAGGTTTCCCATCCATCCCCTTCAGAGGAGAAGCCTTGGCCCTCACAAGCAATCTCCCATCTCCTTGGCCTAATTATTTCTCTGTAAAACATGACCAGTTAGTTCCCTGCTTCCTGGGAACTCATTTCCCATGCAAACATTTGGCAATTAAGCGAGGCCAAGCACTCTGTGATGACTCTAAACCAAAGGGCAGTGGATTAAGTCTCTATTTGTGCTGGAGACTTGAAAGAGCATTAAAACCTCAGGGAGGCTTTGAGACTGAATCTCTCATTCATTCACTCATCAACCAACCGATGGCAGGGCGTTTCCAGGAGTCACAGTTAATAATGTCACTAGGAGCAGTGCCAGGCACTGTGCTCAGAAGTTAGGTAAACACCACAGCAGGTAGCAGGACAATGGTCACTTTTAAAGCTAGTTCCAGCAGGCACCAATGTGCTGCTGCTGAAAACACTAATGTAATCATCACCACCACCACCATCATCAGTACAACCATCACTATGATCATCATCACCACCATCTGCCATCATAATCACCACCACCAACATCACCATTACCACCATCATCACTACCATCACCACCATCACCATCATCAGTACAACAGTCACTATGACCATCATCACCACCACTGCCATCATCATCATCTGCCATCATAATCACCACCACCATCATCATCATTACCACCACCACCATCACCACCATCACCACTGCTACCATCATAATCATCACCATCACCACCATCACCACTGCTACCATCATAATCACCATCATCAACATCATCACCACTGCTACCATCATAATCATCATCACCACCATCACCACTGCTACCATCATAATCACCATCATCAACACCATCACCACTGCTACCATCATAATCACCACCATCACCACCATCACCACTGCTACCATCATAATCACCACCATCACCACCATCACCACTGCTACCATCATAATCACCACCATCACCACCATCACCACTGCTACCATCATAATCACCATCATCAACACCATCACCACTGCTACCATCATAATCACCACCATCACCACCATCACCACTGCTACCATCATAATCACCACCATCATCACCATCACCACTGCTACCATCATAATCAACAGCAGCACCACCATCACCACTGCTACCATCATAATCACCATCATCAACACCATCACCACTGCTACCATCATAATCACCACCATCACCACCATCACCACTGCTACCATCATAATCACCACCATCATCACCATCACCACTGCTACCATCATAATCAACAGCAGCACCACCATCACCACTGCTACCATCATAATCACCATCATCAACACCATCACCACTGCTACCATCATAATCAACAGCAGCACCATCATCATCATGACTGTCACCATCACCACCACCACCACTATCACATTGCTAAATCTTTGTTTTCAGTCTCTTCCTGTTTTGGGGTGCTGCTTGGTTTGTTACAGCCTAAATCTTCAGAATCAGCCCATTCACTGTTATTGTTCTCCATACTTGGTGGCTTCCCCTTTCAGATGTGTACAATGGGCAGAGTATTCTAGATTGCCTCTGAGACCCCCACCAGAAGCTCAGGTGGTTTCCCCTCTCACCATAGGTCTCTCACCTTTCAATCAGAATGCCCCTTCCATGCGACATCCATCAGTGCTTGACCTGGCACTGCATAGCAGCGGTGAGCTCGCTAAGTGAAGGTGAAGCCTACTAGTACAGCCATGGAGGATTTTGCAGAGAAATCCCCAAGATTTGGCAGAGGTCAAGCCGGAAGAGAATTTGCTTTATCATGTGACACACATCGGAATGGCTCATGGGGTCCAGGGTCAGCATGAGACTTGTGTGAATGGACATATCTCCAGCTGACAGGCAGCCATCGAGTGAGGAGAGTGGCAATCTGCAGGCCAGGCCACCCCGTTTCAGTTGCCAGAAGCCACTGTAAGAGATATCGCCGAAGGGTGATCCCAGAAGCCTGGCTCCTGCAGAGTAGACGGGCTCCGGGGGCACTTTACCTTTTTAGGTCAGTAGATGAAGCTGCAAACCAAGGTGTCATCAACCTAGCAAGCACAGTCTCTAGCATGTGTGTGTTTTGTTGTAGCGAAGGCAGAGACTAGGAGGAAAATGAGTGCTAGGCAGTGGGGAGATGCTCTGTCCGTGGACAGATCCGTCCCCATCAGGCCAGGCCTCACACCTCTATACCAGGCCCCCAAACACTGCTCAGTCTGCTTGTCTACCACACAGAGTTGCATGGCTGACAGAGTTCTGTGGTTTGAAGCCATACAGGAGCCGTGACCACCACACAGGAGCCCGTGACCACCACACAGGAAGGAGCCCGTGACCACCACACAGGAAGGAGCCCGTGACCACCACACAGGAGCCCGTGACCACCACACAGGAAGGAGCCCGTGACTACCACACAGGAAGGAGCCCGTGACCACCACACAGGAAGGAGCCCGTGACCACCCTGCAGGTCCAGCCCCATTTGCCTCAGCTACACTGGGTGTTTCCTCTTCCTTCTAAAGAGATATCTGACTCATTGACTCCACATGGCCATCTAGTCATTGTATGTGGACAGTGCCACAGCCACAGAGAGTGGTGTTAGGGTGACCACTTGTGGGTGAATAGAAAGAATTCAGTAAGTTCAGAAGAGGACAAAGATGGGGCAGTGGAACCTTGAGAAACATGTTCTGAGTCAAGCTTCCCCAGTAGCCCCAGTAAGTCCCCTGGATGGCAGGTGGCTGTGAGGCTCAGCATGAGAAGCGACTGCCCGCTGGGCATGGTTCTGCTGTGTCTGAAGCACCAGCTGTATAAATTGTGGCCATGACACGTCTGCTGTCATTTTAGCCAGCCCTCAGCAGGCCCTGAGCACCCACAAGGAGGTGCCGGATTCCATCTGTGTTTCCCTCCTTCTTCGGCTCAGGCCACTGCCAACTTATCCTTTTCTCCTTCTACTCAAGGCCTAAGATGCAGAAGTATTACTTTCTCACCTGAGTCCGACACCACACCGGGACTAAGCCTCCAGCAGGGCCATTGCAAAGGACAGAGCTCCCCTGGCGGGGCAAGCTTGTAGAACAGCCACTCGAGGGTGAGCATGAAGGAGCCGCTGTGCCCGTCAGTGCACACGTTAGCACCCCCCCCTCCTTGATGATAGCTATCCGTGGAGTCTCCTCCCAGACCTGAGCTGAGAGGAGAATGAGCAGGATTGCATTGGCCCAGATTGCTGAGCTGCAGCCTCTGGTCCTGCATTCTTCCTCAGTTTAAACCCATATAGAGCTGGAGTGAGTGCAGTGGGATGGACTGCGTCAGTGGCTTTCTGTGTCTGTCCTCTGGGTGAGCACTGAGGAAGTTGTCTTTTCACTTGGGGTGGGGACAGCCCTAGTGGGTGGCAGTCAGAGTCTAAACTTCATCCTATAAACACAGGCTCCACTCCCATAGCCATGGTCACTGAAGGAGGATGTGACCTGGATGAGCTGGGTCTCCCAGCCTGAGGCACTGTGGGGCAGTGGTCAACACCACCAACTTACCAATGGACCTAGCTTTGGGGGCAGAGCCTTCCTCAAAGCACACCCAAGCAGTCGTTCCCGTGTCCCCTGCACAGGGGACTGCAAACTGTCATCTCCACATGCAGATGAAACCTGAGCCTCTCGGGGTTACTAGGCCACACAGGAAATGCTAGAACCTTCTCCTAAAAGAACCTCCAATGCCCCAGGGATGGGCTCATGCACACTCCTGCCAAACAGCCAAAAGCACATATACTCACGTGCCTGAGGAGTTGCTTCCAGGCAGCTGGCGGGCCTGCCACACGCGCCTGCTACCCCGCACCTCATGGTTCTGCTGCAGCTCACAGGAAAAAGGGAGATGGCTCCTGCTCACTCTGCACAGCTGCCAGGAGCTAGGCCTGCCAACTGCACCCAGTGCAGCTGCCTCTCCAGCTACCCCCAACTCCTCTCCTGCTGGCTTTTCTTCGCGTCTCTTTCTCCTTCCCAGTGGTGTGGCAGGATGTGGGAGGCCGGAGGGGTGGCTGTGATAAGGCCTGCACTGGATTCTGCCCACTTTTGTCGATTTTTCTTCTTCTTCTTACCAGTACGAAATTTGATTACCTATCAGGATACAGGCAGGGAATGCCTGAGCTTATGAGCATGGGCTGGGGACATTGATTCACAAGGGAACAGTCTAGAGATCATGTTTTTCTGTGTGACCAGGTTAAGTGCTTTGCCTTTCTTGAGGAAAGCAACAGCGGGTCAAACAGGAGCTTCCGACACCTGGAGCCATCTGCAGGCTACAGCAACAACGCTTGAGCCCAGAGCTCACACAGGCAGCAGGTCAGTGCTCTGTGTCTAAACAATATGCTCGGGCATTTAATATGTTTTTTTTTAAATTTTTGAGACAGGGTCTCTCTATGTAGCCCAGGCTGGCTTTGACTAAACTTGTGACCCGCCTATCTCAGCCTCTTGAGTGCTGGAGTGGCAGCTATGTGCCACTATATCCAGGAGAATGGGTGACTACATTGAACTTGCTCTACAAGGCCCAGCTTCTCTAAATTTGCTCAATCAATAGACCTTACATTGTGGATCCCACAATGCCCCATGGTTATCAAAGACAGCAGGCTAATTTCCCTAGGATCCATACATTCCCCTCAACCCTTCCACAGGCCCCAGCTCCCCAGCCTGTCTGTCTCTCAGCCTTCCAGTCACAGGCTACTTCCTCTGGACCATGGTCTGCAGGAATGGTCTCTCCATGGTCAGGTAAGGTGAACACTAGCAAGGGGAGGGCCCAGAGCCTTTGCTGCAAGGAGGTAGCCTGGCTGTCACAGGTTGGAGCAGCCACAGGCAGCACATGAATGAAGGAGACATGTGATGTAGCTATGTTCACTATCAATTTGATTGGGCTTAGCACCATGTAGGAGACATCTCTGTGTATATGTGTGTGGGGGGGGCATTTTCAGAGAGTTTTCTTTTTTTTCTTTTTTTGGTTTTTCGAGACAGGGTTTCTCTGTGGCTTTGGAGCCTGTCCTGGAACTAGCTCTGTAGACCAGGCTGGTCTCGAACTCACAGAGATCCGCCTGCCTCTGCCTCTGCCTCCCGAGTGCTGGGATTAAAGGCGTGCGCCACCACCGCCCGGCTCAGAGAGTTTTCCTAAGCAGGGAAGATCTACCCTGGATTTGGGTGGCACCATTGCCCAGGATGGGGTTCTGGGCTGAATGGAAGGCAGACAGCGGGCTCAGCAGCATTCGTCTCTGCTTCCTGGCTGCAATCGCCTCATGCTCCTGCCACCACGCCTCCCCCGCCACCATGGGCTGTGCCCTCAATCTGTGCCTGTGAGCAGAGTCACTGACACGAGTCTGACTGTGCCGTAAGCATTATCCGCTCACTCAGATAGAAACACTGTATGATTCTCACGTGACCTAAACTCAGCCTTTAAACTTGTTTTCACTTCAGTTAAAATTGTCAAGTCGCCTCGGCACAGGAGCTGTACAAGACAGAGCCATCGGGCCAGACTCGCAAAGTAGCAGGTGACCCCTGTTGAGGTCACTGTGGCTTTTTCCTGTTTCCTAGTCAGGCTTCACCAAGTGCACATCCCAGGGTTGTTTCACAATCCCCCTCACGGGCAGCATGGACAGCAGTCACTCTCCTAACCTGCCATCTACCTGGCAGACTCAGAAGCCGGAGGAGGCAGCACCTTGCACTATTGATCACTAAGCACACAGCACCCAGCACATGAAAGGTGCTCACGAGCTGTGTACCAAAAGAAAGCTCGAGAAGCAGGTATTGTGGTTCGCTCCATTGATAGACACGGGCTCTGAGGCCCAGAGAGGGAAAGACACTTTCTCACAGTCACATGCTATAAATACGAGCTGGGCCTCAGCTTCACCCAATGGCAGTAAAAAGAAACCGTGTGAATTGAGCAATTACTGCCTGCTAAGCAGAGTGCATGCAGGGCCCATTCCCTTCTGGTGGAATGCCAAGCTGCCACCTCCCTGCAGCCAGGGTGTGGAATCCTCACTGCTCCCCCAGCAGACTGTGTCACCTGTGTGTACTGCTCACTGTCCACAGCACGGGGGACACACGGAGGGCTGCAGGGAACACACAGGGAGCGCAACTTCCCACCCTGCTGTGGGCCTGGAACTGGGCCTTCATCAACTAGAATTGCAACCCAGACCTGAAAATCAGCTTTAAAAGATAACTAATTATATCTCAAGAAAGCAAAAGAAGCTCACAGTGCCAGCGCCATGGAAACAGCAGCACAGCAGCAGAGCCTGCTGTTCAGCTGGGGGTCTCCACCCACAAGAATCCGAGACTCCCCATTCAGCCATTCCCCAATGTGACATATGCAAGTTGGTGCAGAGAGAGGCCAGCTGTGAGAACCACCAGAGGGACAACCAAGAGGAAAATGCTTCCAGTTGGGGGAGGTCACTCCTGCCATGACATCTCCTCTATCAGCTGTGGAGCATCTGCACACAGGGCTGCACAAGTCAACAGTCAAAGGCAGGCCAGCTATGCTCAGCGGGTGTTGCGCTGAGTGGTTGCCCAGAGTGTGCGTGGTTTCTGGCCCAGATCGTGAGCCCCAGGGAGCCCTATTAAGCAGGTCCAGAAGGTATTAGACTCTGAAGACCTAGGCTCCCGACTGCTGGCCTGGCTACTGGTTCCTCCTCACAGCCATCGTGAACCCCACTTGTTACTTGTGGCCTGGTGGTGGGATTTAAAGGCGGAATAATATTTACACAGTCGAGGCCTCCTGAGGCATCCTAAACACCGTAAAAAGGATTTTCAGGGCTTAATGGGTGTTAGTGAGCCCGACAGGATAATGCGGCAGTGGTGGCTTTAATCTGTTCTGGCCCCTTCTGCACCGTGGGATCCGAGGCCAGAGTGGCTCGCAGCCTGGCCCCTGGCCCCTGGCCCCTGGCCCCTTCTGTACCTTGGGCTCCGGGGCCAGAGCGGCTCTCAGCCTGGACCCATGGTGCTGCTTTCTGCTGTCTGCCTCTGATCTCCTTGGAACTCTGATGTTATCTGTACTGTGTAGCCACGAACTGACTGTTGGCACCAGCTGTTGAAGGTACCATTGCACCATGTGGGTACCTTGGGGTTCAGTGGTGGGGGAGGGGAAAGGACTCAGAAAATTACTTCAACTTCTTTTCTTCTAAAGGCAGACTAGAACAATCCCTTTAAAATTACTATTATTATTATTATTGACAGGATCTCTACCAAGTCCCAAGAGCCATCAACTGTCACTAGCTCCTCACCTAACTCCCCCGCCCCATGCTTGAATATTTCCTGGCTTGATTTTGTGCAGGCAACCAAAGCTACCGTGAGCTCATGAGTTCAGCTGTCGTCCTGTCCTGTCCAGAAAATGCTGTTTCCGTCCCTTCCTCTCATCAGAGTCTTCCACAGTTGTCTCAGAGCCTGGGGCAGAGGGGTGGGGATAAAGACGTTTTCAAACAAATGCATCTGCAGTACTCCCTTGCAGTTTCTGTAGCCCACGGATAGTTTGGAATACACGCAGCACAGTCAAGAGTGGAGCTTTTTCAAATGCCAATACCAGGAGCCCCAGCCCAGAGAGCTGTCAGGCCCGGAGTTTGCCCTAGAAGCACTTCTGAGGGGAGTCACGGCCGACTTTCATTTAGCGCTGGGAGCTGGTCTTTCTCACTGTAATGTAGTGGTCACAGGAAGGTTCCCAGCTGGAGCTGCTGGGAGCAGCTGCATCTGTGGTATGAGTTTGGGTCTCTGCAGAGACACAGTGTGTTCTGTCACATGGCAGCAGCCCTTTTCCTAAGGTTGTTCTGGCATGTTCCATCCCACCTGTGTCAAGATTCCCAATAGCTCTGTCTCGTCCTAAGTCTTGGGTGTTTTCTGATTCTTAGTCCTGTAGGTAAGTGCTAGCGGCCTACAGATAGACAGATTTGTGACTTCTGTTGTTATTAAAACACAGGCAGTTCTTCCCCATTTCATAAGATGTGTGAACTAGAACATTTATTTCCAACCTGGAAATGCCTGGGCGTGGCAAGAGAGAGGGTACAACAGTGTGTTGAAAGAAAACTTACAGCTAGCCCAGATACTCAGCATCCTGACAAGGGACCACATACTCACTCTGAGGATAGGCATTGACCGAGGGTCTGTTCTGTGGCAAGTACTGAGGAACTTTCTCCTACTCATTTGTTGTATTGAAGGAGCGGTAGGCTGCTTCCCGCCACCCGGCTAGCTTTACCCAAAATAATTACACGGAAACTGTATTCTTTTAAACACTGCTTGGCCCATTAGTTCTAGCCTCTTATTGGCTAGCTCTTACATATTGATCTAACCCATTTCTAATATTCTGTGTAGCACCACGAGCTGTCTTACCAGGAAAGATCTTAACCTGTGTCTGTCTGGAGTGGGAGAATCATGGTGACTGATTGACTGGGCTTCTTTCTCCTAGCATTCTGTTCTGTTTACTCTGCCTACCTAATTTTCTGTCCTATCAGGCCAAGCAGTTTTCTTTATTAGTTAACCAATGAAAGCAACAGATAAGATACAAGACCCACCTCCATCACTCATTGTTTAGGTAATCTATTTGTCTATCCACCCATTCACTCAGTTATCCACCTACTCATCCACCTGCCCAGTTATTCACTCATAAATCCATCCTCCACCCATCCACCCATCCACCCTTCCATCCATCCATTCATCCATCCAACCAATCATCCATCCTCCATCCATCCAAACATATATACATGCATACATCCCACCATCCACCCATCCACCCATGTATTCACTCCTCCACTACGCTACTTCTCCCTCCTTCAATGCAGCCAATAGACTCTCACTTGGCTGCCTCCTCACCTGACTGCAGAGGCACAACTGGATAATAAAGCGGTCCTGGACTGGCTGCATACCCCCATCTTTAACATAAGCTTATGTCATCCTCCTGCTTTGGACTTGGTCAGTCTCATGCTGACCCTGAAGTATCCTCTTTCCTTCTTTCCCAGTCTTGATTACTCCAACAAAGGGTTCTGATGGCACTTCATTTCTAAACACTGGCACATCTTCCTTGGGTGAGCTCTGATGAGTGTCTCCAGATGGGTCAATACCTCATCCATCCTTACCTGGTAGACTGAGGAGTACCTCCAAAGAAGGAGGACTTTGCTTGCTCATGGGCTCTTAAAGCCTCATTGAAACAGCTTTGAAGTCCAATTTGGAGAGGATTCCCAGTCTAAGGCAGATAGACCTTATATGCTACATTATCCAGAACTTTCTACATGTCAACCATGGCAGCATTAGCTGGCTAAACTTCCCTAGCAGAGAGAGGGACCATTAACTCTTAGGTTCTAGGCTTGGATGGGGTTCAAGGCAGAGTGTTTACTTGGTGCGCACAAGACCTGGGTACCACCTGACTGGCCTCCTCTCACTCCTCACCCCACACCTTTGAGCAACTCTGAGCTGCCAGACGGACTCTGAATTGCAGAGTCATCAGTCACCCAGGCTATTCCTTCTGGAAGCATCTTCCTCACCTACACTCTCCCACCTACCTCGGGCTAAAAATCACTTCCATGTTTTTCCAGTCTTAGCATTTTATATGGAGCCACCCTCAGCATCCCAGGCCTACTTTCAAAAGAACTGGCAACTGGACCACATCAGGGCACCAGGGATAGGGGTCTAGAAAGAGCAGTAGGCATAGCCAAAACCCAAGCCGCCCACCTGGCAGCCGGACGCAGACTTGGCTGGCAGTGCCATGTTGCCCAGTGTCTGGCAGACAGACAAATTTCACAGAGCAGATTCCCTTTGCATGCCTGGGTCCTTCCCATCCAACTGTTCAGACATCTGCTTCCCTTAAAATGTATTTATTACATCAAGAGGAATGCTAATGGCCTGGGGCTGGGGCCCTGGTGGCAGTAACAGCCCCTCCTCCCAGCATGCCTCCTGGGACTACACAGGGCAAATGTGCAGTGCACAGCCTGGAGGTCTGTCCTGGGTGACTAGAGCCAGAGAGCAGTGGTGAGCAGCAATGGAAGAAAAGCAGGGTGGTTGGAGGCTGGAGCCAGAGTTGGCTTGTGTGTTGGCTGACCTTGCATGGGTCTCCATTTCCTCCTTTGTGTAATGGGGGCGAACCTTCAGGCCCTTTAAAGTAATTTATTTTAACACTGCTTCAACACTGTTAAAAATTTAAGCGTGTTGAACTCATGTTCGTCAGCCACACCCGCTGACACTTTCATCCATTCATGTACTTCCATTTATCCATGTACTCTTCCATTTGCTCAGGCACACATCCATTCACGTACTCTTCCATTTGCTCGGGCACACATCCATTCACGTACTCTTCCATTTGCTCGGGCACACATCCATTCACGTACTCTTCCATTTGCTCAGGCACACATCCATTCACGTACTCTTCCATTTGCTCAGGCACACATCCATTCACGTACTCTTCCATTTGCTCGGGCACACATCCATTCACGTACTCTTCCATTTGCTCGGGCACACATCCATTCACGTACTCTTCCATTTGCTCGGGCACACATCCATTCACGTACTCTTCCATTTGCTCGGGCACACATCC